>NW_025833305.1:0-1027 GCF_002878395.1 Capsicum annuum | reverse complement strand
CTGTATGCTCTATTCCCTATCTAATCTTGGCATGTCTAGCATCATTCGAGGATGAATTGTTTCCTAGGGGGGATGATGTAATACCCTGGAAAATTTTTCATTGAAATTTTGTGCGAAAACGTGTTGGATTCTATCTTCTAGAATGAATTATAGATTTGTTCATGCGGAATGTATTAGATTATGATCCACCAATGCGTAGAGTATCAAATAATCTTTCCAACGATATATGGATCATCCAAAATAGACACCCGAGCGATGAGTTATAAACATTCCGATCGAACAGTGAATAGTAGTGAACAGCAAAACGTGCAGGAAAAAGTACTGAGGCCAGGCGTATTTTTTCTCCAACTTTAAACAATTGTAACTCCTTTTACATAATGATCTGGGTGATCTACTATATATCAACGGAAAGCTCTGCGAGTCATCTTTCCAATGAAATTGGTTTCATCCAATTTATCTATCGGAGCAAAAAATTATGATCGACCTTCTTCAGCCTATCAAAAGCGAATTTTTGGATAAAATTCAAACGATCATAACTCCTCATACACAATAATCTGCGTGAGACACTATATATCGACGGAAATATATGAGAGTCCTCTTTCTAAAAAAATTAGTTTCATCCAATTTGGATATCCGAGTAAAACGTTATGGTTGATCTATTTCAGACTATCAAAACAGTCCACAAAAGGACAGATTCGAAAATTATTTAATATTTAGGGGCGTTTTGGTCATTCCCCTCACCCAAAATCCGTCCAAACCCTATATTAAAGCCTATTAGAAGCATTATATGTTATATTTCATCAAATTCCCTCAAAAAGAAAACCCTAAGCTCCTATATCCAACTTAAAGAACCTCGAAAGTTCACCATTAATTCTGCAAATTTATTCAAGATTCCAAGTTCCTAGTTGAAGAACTTCAAGAACCTCCAAAGTTCACCATTAATTCTGCAAATTTATTAAAGATTCCAAGTTCCTAGTTCAAAAACTCCAAGAACCATCATTCAAAGGCACGATTAACATCTCAAAAA
>NW_025833304.1:0-9154 GCF_002878395.1 Capsicum annuum | reverse complement strand
TCATAATGGTTTTGAACTAATTGGGTACATGGGCATGGGAATTGGAAAGGTGGTCGAGGTATTCCCCTAATTTTATGATTTTGGTATTGAAATTGGTTTGGAAGTTGTATTACTTAAACCCATTTATGTCCTTAGTTTTGAAATATAGGTTGTCACATAATTTGACACTACTTACCTATACTATTGCTTTGTATAAATGGTCAAAAGACTAAATATGGCTTTTGAAGGCCTTGTTTGCCATGTTTTGACTTAAATTGGAACCTCAGGGATGAGGCATTCCCTTGAGTTGATTTGATACACTAAGAGGGGTCGAGGCATTCCCCAAACTTGATTTAACGAACAAAAAGGGTCATGGTTATGTAACCAAGCCATAAGGTGTGAGTCATAAAGAACTTGTATAGGAAACTAATGTTCGTCGGCGTAAGGGTTGGTCTTGATGTTCATGTTCTTGTGACACACATATTATACATTTGTATCCTGGACTGACATAGGGTTGGGGCATTCCCTAGTCTTTCTTGATACATATGATTCGTGCGGATAACTCCCACTGGAGCCCTTTTAGTAGAGGGAGATGGAACTATATAGCCTATGTGTGTGTTTATGACAGTTGACCTACATAGTCTAAGCTAATGCTTTAAATCATGCTAAGCCCTGTTCCTTACCCCAACATGATTATATATATATGTATGTACATTGTGTGGATATGTATTTTACCTTGGCTTTGACTTGGCATTATTTTATCCCTTCCTCGAGTTATATGCAAGCGCTGAACCCGCTAACTATCTTTGGATGCTTTATCCCCACGCTATATAGGAACCACAAACATTTGATTTTTCTGCACAATGTTAGGATTTATGGATTGTTAGCTATCATCTTTGAAGTGGTGAGCTTCCATTCTCTAGAAGAACTATGATTTTAAAGCCTTGTTTCATTTATATCTTAGACCTACTTCTTTGGTTTTGGTTTCGGATATCATCAAGGGCATATCTTGACTTAGATAGGTTTTTATTTCTATTAAAGGCTTCGTGGATACTGTGGATTAGGATGGTTGTTGACAATATTAGATTTTTTGATTTTTTGATTATTCTATCTTGTTATATATTTGAAATTCAACTGCTGCTAGTGTATTTGGTTTTGTTTGACTAGGAAAAGAGAGTAGTCTCCAGTCCACGGTGGATGTGATATACCCATCATGGACAAACCTTGGTTTGAGTCGTGACATCTTCACTAGTTCCAAATGGAAACCAAGAAAAAACTTCAATGTTGACGGGCTTATTGTCTCTTTTCTTATCTTAAAAAAGGGAAAATAAGAGAGGGATCACTCTTCGGGCAGTCGCTAACCGAGAGCAAGATGCCGGTCGAGATGGAGCTTAGTAAAAAAATCTTAGATGCAAATTCTGAATATGCTAGCAACTCCAAAATATTGATTTTAGGTTAGCTAGACCTTTGGTTCTGGTCCCATTGCACTTGAGGTTATTTCAACCTATTGGTTAAAAAGTTAGAAAATTTGAAGTATAGGCGTGGGACCCACATTTGGTTTAAACGACCTTGAATAGAAAATCTGACTTCTCTAGTAAGTTCAAAATATCGAATTTAGTATGGTTACACAGTTCATTTGCCAAAATCAAATTCCAAATGAGTCCCAAGGCATTGTTGCAAACTTGAAAATTTTTCCATGTTTGTTGATATCTGGTGCATTGCGATCGCACAAGGGCTGATGTAATTACCCTATGCAGATCGCACATGGTGAAAGGTGATCACTCTATAGTTATCATAATCCAAGGAGTGCTATCGCGGCATCTCCATACCTAGAAAAAGATATTTAATGACCCCTTAGGCCGTATTTTAGTCATTTTCTCCCTACTCTTGATAGCCAAAACCCCTAAATGGGTATGATAACTCAAAATTGAGTTGTGTGGATGACTTAAAAGCTTTATTATCATCTATTATGATGAGTATCTTGGTATTTAAGGTATGAATCCTTCGAATTCATGCTTGAATTTCCTAGTTTTGACTCAAAACCCAAAATTCACTTAGGGCTTGATTTTATCCTAAAGTTTTCTTGGTTAACACCTATTTCTTGAGGTTAATGATTCCTTGTTCATGTATGAACGTTGGGTTGGCCTCGAAAATGCATTTTTTATAAGTGGGACCGACTTGGGGTTTTTGTTGTCGTTTCTGGACCCGAAGCAGAATGGTGTAATATGGGTATCATTATTCTCATATTGATGAGTAGATTACGAGTAGAGTTATGGCATTTTGGGATTGTGAAATGAAGATGAGCATTTGGTGTATGATGTAACGATTTGCAGTTCGACTATAAGGTAGGCTTTTGTCTTCTTCATAAGATTATGCGTGTTATATATTGTGTGTGAATGTGAATGTTAAGTTTTATTACGGGTAAAATTTCTTAGTATTAGATATTAAAGTTTGAGGATAGATGAGGGTTTTGGCCCGTAAATGGAAATGGTTAATATCCTTTTTGAATCTTATTGCCTTCTCCCTATATTGAACTAATTTGTAGAATAAATATGATATGGTGCTAGGTTTGGGATTTGGTTTAAGTGTTCGAATCATAGTTAATATGATTAACCTTATTTGGGATAGTCTAGTGATCTTGAAACTGTAATTTAAGTAGAGTTGACTTAAATGCCCTTATTTTTAGACAAAATTCCTATCTTAGGATTTGTTATGGCTTACTTGACATCTAGAATTTAAAGTAGATAACTTAGCCTAGTTTGGGGTATAAATTGCCTAAATATGGACATTGAGGATTAAAAGTGGGTTCTTCCTGCTCACCTCAGGCCATGACTTGTGTTAGCCGTTGTGGACTTAGTTGCGGATGTTAGGCCTAGTTGAGACTATTGAGGTTTTAGAATAAGTTTACTTTGTGGCTTGGTAAATTGTGATGACTTTCCCCAGATTATGATTAATTGCCTATATAGATGATATTCCTCTTAGATATAATATTGGGCCTTTAGATATGTTAATTCCTCTTAGATATAATTATTGGCCTATAGAGAAGATATTCCTCTTAGATATGATATTGGGATTTTAGAGATGTTAATTCCTCTTAGATATGATTATTGGACTATAAAGATGATATTACTCTTAGATACGATATTGGGCCTTTAGTGATGTTGACTCCTCTTAGACACGATGATTGGCCTATAGTGATGATATTCCTCATAGTCATGATACATGACCTATGTATATGAGATACCTCATAGATGTGATATGCCTCGTAGTTATGAGTTATACTTATTGATGTATTATGCCTCATATAAGTGAGATAACTTCTATGTGTGAGATGATTATAGATACTCTTTATAGCTTATAGATATATTATGCCTCGTGAATACGCTATGGCCTATAGTTTTGAGATGATTTATATATAAATGATTATTGATATGAGATCCGAATACGTATGTGGGCCTAAGGCCATGATTATGATGTTATGATTATTCTGGACACATTATTAGGCAAAAGTCCATGCTATGATATTGGTTGGATATCCGGGAAGTGTTTATCCACGTAAAGGATATGGTTCTAGTATGAAAATATATATATGTTTATATGAACATCTCTCCAGTATGAGATTGAGGAAGATGTAGTATGATGTTTATGGTTTCATTGATTTGGATACTGGTGATGACATGTATAGATTTGGTACATTCATGATCATTATATCTGTCAATGATGTGATTCTAGTTACACAATGATCTTATGACTATTCTTCCTAAACAAAAGTTTAAAACCAACTTTTAATCTTAAAAATAGATTTTGTTACAATAATGCATGCCTAACTAAATAGTTAACTTATACACCTAAAAGAGGATAATAATTATGTTTTAAGAAATTAATCGAGACCTATTCCAGTCCATGATTTGACACTATTATTTACTTTGATCGTGAGATATTCCGACCCTTTCTATACTTTTATAATGATTTAGTGTAACACCCCATATTTTCGGGCTAGAGTTTAGACCGTCGATCCTATGTATATAGACCCAACTGAATTATTCTTGTAATGCCCCATATTTTGGGATACAATATAGACCATGATTTTGATGCGTTGATAATTCCGAAGCCATAAATCCTATGCCAATATGGCATGTTAATTATTTGCATAGTATGTGAATCCATTCAAGCTTGAATAGAGACCATAGAGGTACTTCAACTAAAGGGCGAGTTGAAACTATTTCGATCGATTAAGTTTTAGTAGATGTTGTAATTTGTGTCAGCTTCCATCGATCATAACTCTCTGTATATCTCAAATTCGAGAGCCTATTGTGTGTCAAATGATAGGTCTTCGAGTTATTTTTCCAATGATACCAATTTTGCTAAAATCCGGCACCCGAGCAAGAAGTTATGGCCTTTCAAAGTAGTAGGCAGTGCCTATGTAAACATAGACGATAGCATAGGCAACGCCTATGTAAAGGTTTAAGTTACTTAAACACTTCGTTTTTGGGGCAAAATGATCCTTTTCCACCCTTACTTAGCCTTAAACACAAAATTTAGTTCCCAAAGACCCCAAAATACACCTTCATTCATCAAAATTGTTCAAGAACTCTCTCTAGGGTTTCAAAATAAAAATTTAATCAACTCAAGATTCAACCGTGGGTTTTAGAAACTAATTTCATATTTGGAATTCTCTCAACGTAGGCTTCAAGAAGCATATAATATTCATAATAATCGAGGTACGTGGGGTTATCCAAAAATCTCATGGGTCTTTAAATTCATGTTTTATAAATGGGGGTTTTGAAACTATGAATATAATTATGTTTTGAACATTTCTATAATATTGAATTTGGTCTTTAGACCTACTTCCGAACGATTTGACATATTATATATATATATGCGTGTGCTTCGAAAAGGTGATATTTTTAGAGCATGAATTATATGAAATCCCTCTCTTGATGTGAATTTGTTTTGAATGTGCATATGATGTAAATTGTTTGAAAATATCTTGAAAAGCATGACATGAAATATTTTGAGAATTGATATGATTTTGACTTGAAAACGAGAGGGTTATTTGTGTTGAAACATATTAAATATAATGGTTGAATGAGAAGAATAATGCGATATTGATGGATTGCAAGTCGGGTATGATGATACCCTACAAAATATGAAATGTAATTGAATTAGATAAAATTTGAATGCATTGATTTTACATGAGATAGGTGGCTGCCCAAAGAAGGCATTTGAGTGTAAGAGCTCATCGCTGGAAACTGTGTTTGCCGATACTAGAATTTGGTACCAGGATAAGTGATCTTGAGTACTTGACTTTATGTCATTCCGAAATAGGGATTATAGGTAGGAGCCCAGGCTAACTGATCTTGGGCACTACCATTGGGTCGAGACACCATGCTGTGTGATCCTGTGTGTTTTCTCCTCATGTATACTCTAATCTCGGTGGCAATCGGGGTTTGACAGTTGGTGTAAATTATGTAGGGTATTCCAGCTAGCTCAGCTGCATTTCATTGTTATTGAAAAAAATTACATTATGCCTATGTGTTTTCAAATGATTTGATATGAAACTTATTTATAATGGCTCTCACCTATATTATGTAAAAATATTATACTTCTATTTTGATTTCTCTGCGTACCAGTACTTTTGTGTTGACCCCTTTTCCTCCCAGGTTTGGAGGCACAGTCTAGGGGTCCAGATAACCAATAAATTTCTTCCGAAAGATCGCAGAATCAAGTGGTGAGCCTTCTATATTTTAGAAGGACTGATGTCTGCTATTTTATTTATCATTTTTTAGTTTTGGGTCTGCTAGGGGCCTTGTCCTAGTTTTCAGATTGACATTGTTTCAGTCATGTAGTAGAGATTTCGTAGACAATTTTAGAGATGTTAATTTAGATTGTGGGATACTATTCCCCATTTTCATTTTCATATGATTCTTTACCATGTTTTTTTTATAATATGTATCTTCTGCATTTTTTTTATCATATGAATTGTGTGCGTGATTACCAGACAGATAGGGGTGTTTTGGGTCTCATGGTTTGGAATACTCATCACGGCCAGGGCTCAGTTTGGGTCGTGACAAACTTGGTATCAAAGCACGGTTCATGGTCCTAAGATGTCTGTAAAATTACGTCGGGTAGAGTCTTGTTTATGGGTGTGTAGCGAACCACACTTATAAGCAGGAGGCTACTAGGAGTATGGTAGTCCATGGAGGAAGTGTTTGACTCTAATTTTATTTCTACAGAGTAAGATGTGTATTCTTAGTTCATTGAATATTGCGTATTAAATCTCTGTCTCATGAAATATTGTCATCAAAGTGTTGTTGAAAAATAAAGTCTAGTGAAGCCGTGTGGGTCTCTTTTGATTCACTAGCATAGTTGACTTTTCATTCATCCTATTTTCTTGTTCAAAATACAAAATCAAAGTCTATTGAAGCCGTGTGAGGCCTATTTCGATTCACTAGAAACTTGTTGTCCAACTTGTTGTTCTTGTGTAGGTTTAATGTATGCATAGCTAAATCTGGTTGCATGAGATTGGGCCGGTAAAGAGATGATTCATCCTTGTGTGTTAGTTTATTAGTAAAAGATAGAGAAGGAGCTATTAGGCGAGGTGAATTGTCCTTGCTTGAAGTATAAAAATTGCCAGATTAGCCAGTAGGTTATACGTATAGACTCATGATTGTTGTGGACTTTGAAGGTGGTGTAAATGAACGCTTAGGTAAGTGATTGTGATGTGAGAAAGTAGTATAAGTAGATACGATTGTACGTGGTATAATATAAGGATAAGGTTGACCATGTCTATTACGAGGCTTTAACCTCTTGACCCTCTTTTCATTGGTAGTTGTAAACTAGTGCTACTTGTGAGAAGGTATGTATTAGATTTTTGAGATATTTGGGTAGAATGTCCCAATTTGATGGATTAGTATATTTATATTATGTTGCATTCTTCATTGATGGTAGATTATTGATACTAAACTATAGGCTTGAATTTAAATGATATGGTGGTAAATAGTGGCAAGAGTTTGATGATGCATGTTTTGTGGGATTAAATTAGTAGGCTTGAGGTGCTAAAATAGTACATGCTAATGGATTATGATAAGGAAAACCGTTAGGTCATGGTCGATTATTAAGGTTATGAAGTTCTAGTGCACTAGTGTTTCGTGATGTTTATTTATAGTTTCCAAGTGAAAATTTTTGTGTAAGGTTAGGTTGTAAATCATGTACAGCACTAGATATTAAGTTTGAACAGTTGAAGTTCATAAAGGTGGATGTGATGATTTCTTGATCAATGATGTTAGTTATATGAAAGTGATCTAATAGCCATGTTAAGTGTTAGAATCTAAGTTTGAGTTTTGAAGGTTGAACCGATAGAAATAAGTGTGCAAGCCTTATACTATAACTATTGGGGCTATCGAAATATAGAGTGTATCTCAAAAGGTAGTATTAGCAGTGGGCTTTCCACTTTCATGTCTAGTCTTTCAGGTTAAGTTCTATTAATTTTGCATATTGTCATATTTTAGACCACAGAGTGCAGTTAAGCTTAAAGTCTAGTAAGGGATCTCCCAATCTTAAGACGATGGCTTAAAGCCAAGGGGGAGATGATAGAATAAGTAACCAAGTCAGGCTCCCAGATTCTAGTAGTGATGTCATGATGGTATAGAACGTCAGAAAAGGAGGGTGAAACTCAACCCATTCCTATCTCAGTATTTTTTAGTGATCCCAATACATGCTCATGCCTTACATGTCAGTTCGATAATCATAGTTCATGTTCATGTATATGATAGAGAGTCACATACTCTTCCAGTTCTGAGATAATGAGTTCTAGTTCATCTAAGTAGTGGGAATCACATTCCTTATGTTATGAACTCTAGTTGAGGTCATGCAACTCATGACGCATGTACTCACTCTTTATAGTGTGCTCAGTCCCGTATAAAAATATTTTCATGCTTCAAGATCTTATGTTTTAACCTTTTAGTGACCCTCCCTATGCAATAATAGTGGTGACGATGTAAATGTTCTTGTTGATGGAAGATCATAGTATGCTTGCTTAGATAAGGCCATAAGTATGAAGTAAGAGTTGGGGCCAAGTCTTTGATACACATGATGGTTAGTGAAAAAGTTTGTGTGTGTATGTCTTAGGGTAGCGCATGGGAGTTCTATTGGCAATAGTTTAGAAACTATGTGAAGTATGTATTTATGGGTGGTTGCCTTGAAGTTAACATGTGGTTATAAAATAGGCTTGAATGACATTTTGGGATTGTAGTGGAAGGTCGCAATATGCAATAACGACTTCATATTAAGAGTCCAGAGTAGTCATTGAAGTGGTAAGGCATGTTATGCTTAGGATATGATCTTTAAAAGAGGTTTAGAAGGTGGTATCATATGGTTTAGAATAATAGCGTAGTGTAGCATATTGTATGTTTTTGTGACTTAGAGTTAGGCTTGATCGCGGTGTAAGGATTAAGCTATTTTAGACATTAGTAGAAAAAAAATATTGTCAATGCTCATATGAGAATTTTAAGCTGAATTGAATGAATATGATATTTATAGGGAATAATATAGTTAAGGGATATTCGAGAAGTGTGCTAAGCTTGAAAGTAAGAAGTTGTATTGCCAAAGGTCTGGTAATTCTATCCTAATTTAGGAGTTATATGTCTATATTCCAGACTACAGAGTGGTGTCATTGTGATGATTCCTTAGTGGGTGTCTTGTGTAATCCATACCAAAGATTCGTGTCTCCCTATTACTTCTAGAACTTCTTTAGAGAAAGTGTTGAAGAGAATACTCCAGTTAAGTATGAAGGTCCAGCATAATTCAGTCTGTATAGTCAGTAAGTCAGTTTAACAAGCAGATTCTCATGGTTTGTTTTCTCGTCTTTTCATTTATTCATGCTACCCAAAATATCAGACATGCTACTATTCCAAGATAGAGTATACAAGTAATTGCGAGTATAGATCAGTTCATGCGTCATGCATTAGATTCAGATTCCAGGGATTCAGTTATGATTCAATTCGTAGGTGCTCTGTACATCGCTTCAGTTCCCCTAATATCTTAGTGAATTGAGCATTCATAGAGGGACATAGGATCCCAAGGGGGAGATACCTCATTCAGTTGTATGCATAGATTCTTATTACAAGCCTCGCACCAGTTATCATTGCATAATCAGTCATACATTCATACGTTA
>NW_025833303.1:0-1879 GCF_002878395.1 Capsicum annuum | reverse complement strand
AAGCTACTACGCATTAGGGAACAGGTTGGGCTCACCTGTCGCAGTCATAGTCAAACTGCCACGGCTGACACATAGTACAAAAGTTGGTGAAAAGCTACTGCCACCTTTTTTGCCTCAACCAATGGGATCCCTCCTAGGTTTTCTTGTGTCATGATATATATATATTGCTCATCTTCCTCAGCAAGAAAACCAACACTTCCATATACTTGCAACTAAATATCTTTCCAAAGCGGTGAATCAAAGGCTGCAGTTGCAACAGGGAACTGATTGCTCATCGAGTTGTATTTTTATTTTCTTCTTGTAGTTGAGTCTTTGTAAATTGTTCTTAAACGCTTGCCTACATTTGCTTATGATTGTAGTAGGTGTTAAGGTGCAAACCTTCCTCTTGTAATCATCTAGAGTTAGGTGATTGTTTCAAGCTAGAGTTAGCTTGGTGTGTCCGGTTAGAGTTAGCTGGAGATTGAAGCAGTAGAGTTGCTGCTTGTGTTTTCCTTGTAATAGAGTTATTGCTAGGAAACAAAGAATTAGGAGGTTAATCCGTATTCAAGAGGTTGCTTGGATATAGTGGAGCTTAGAAATCATGGAGGCAGGTCGTGGTTTTTCCTAGAAGTTTCTACGCAAGAACCTTGTGTCTTCTATTTACCTTATTCATGCACTTCTTGTTTTGTATATCTCCTAGTTCTTGGTGTGAGTGTATCTGGGAACAGTTCCCTTCACCCCCAAAAGAAGAAAAAGTTGAAGTGAAACCAAAACAAAGCAAAATACTACAATAATCGAAGTACAAGAATAAGCAACAGATAATAAGAGAAATCTAAGGACTAAAAACTACAGAAACAATACTACGAATACTATACAGACCAAATCTGAGAAAAAAACAAAAAAACAAGCATAATGGCTGATAACAAAGATTTCATAAATTGTATTAACACACTAAATATGTACTATATAGTTGGCTTGGTTAACGACCCTACTAAAATATATTAATCCATTTAGTTGTAATTAAAAAACCATACACGTTATATCATGTTCTATTCAGTAGTAATAAAGAAACATACACGTTTTATTATTTTATCAATTTAGTAGTAAAAAAACCCATACACTTCCTCTATATAAAGCTCCACTAATTGCTACAATGTCAACAACCCCAAACTCAAATAGTATTCATTTTCTTCACCTTAATTATTCACAAGTCTTTATTATGGAAAGAAACATAAATGATTACAAAGAAGGCTTTGAGTTTATTGAAGAGGTGACTAGCAATGTTGATGAAGTTCAAAAGAAAGTTCTTGCTGAAATCCTCTCACAAAATGCTCATGTTGAGTACTTGCAGGTAGGTTGAGTACTTGAATTTGAGCGGGTTATAATGAATTGAGTTAATAAATAGGCAGGTCAATAATTCATCTAGCTTTTTTCATATTAGTAGTCGTAGTATTACCTTGATTGACTGATTGTTGTTGTTGTTCCGATTCTGTGATTATCATATTATTTTGTTGTAATTACTGGGCTTTTTGGGTATGTTTTGTCACTTTTTCTTTATGTCACGATCCGAACCAGGGCCTGGCCGTGACGAGCATTTCGAACCATTGGAGCCCGAAACACCCCTATTTGTCTGGTAATCATGCACCTAATTCATATGATCAAAGAAATGCGGAAAAACACAATAATTCGAAAACATGGTCATAAATATGAAAAGAGACAATAACGGGGAGATAATGTTCCCTCAACATCAATTATCCTCTGAACAACTGTCTGCGAAAATCTCTAACAAATGACTGAAACAATGTCTATCTGAAAACTGGGACAAGGCCCCCAGTAGACCCAAAAATTGAATATAAGATAAAAGGACTGCAGGACATAAGACCTTCCGAAACATAGAATG
>NW_025833302.1:0-2283 GCF_002878395.1 Capsicum annuum | reverse complement strand
AATCAACACATATTGATGTACTAATAGACTCCTATCGAGTCTTTGCATAATTTTTAAAATCTTATAGGACTCAATCGGAAAGGACTATATCATGTATATTCTAAACTTTTTACACTTGAATCAACCCAATAATGGGACATGTCTGAGAATATTAGAGTAAGGAAACAATTTGAGATAACTTTACTTTCATTTGGCCGACACCATAGCATGAATTAGAGCATGAAAGAGGAATATTCTGACTCTATTATACGAACTAGAACATGAATAAAGAGACATTCCTAAACGCCTAGTAGCCTCCTACTTATAAGTGTGGCATGCTACACACCCATAAACAAGACTATACTCGACGTGATTTCACAGACACCTTAGGACCATGAACCGTGCTTTGATACTAAGTTTGTCACGACTCGAACTGGGGCCCTGGCCGTGACATGCATTCCAAACCATAAAGGCCCAAAACACCCCTATTTGTCTGATAATCATACACATAATTCATGACAAAAGAAATGCGGAAGATACACAATATAACAGAAACATGGTCAAGAATCATATGAAAACGAAAATGGGGAATAGTGTCCCACAATCTAAATCAATATTTCTAAAACCGTCTGCGAAATTTCTACTACATGACTGAAACAATGTGTATCTAAAAACTGGGACAAGGCCCCAAGCAGACCCAAAACTAATAAATGATAAATAAAATAAAAGACATCAGGCCTTCCAAAATATAGAAGGCTCACGACTTGATTCTGCGATCTGTCGGAAGAAATTTACTGGTTATCTAGACCCCTAGATTGTGCCTCCAAACCTAGGAGGGAAGGGGGTCAATACAAAAGTACCGGTACACAGAGAAATCAAAACAGAAGTATAATATTTTTACACAATATAGGTGAGAGCCATTATAAAGCAGTTTCATATAAATCATTTGAAAACACATGGGCATAATGTAATTATTTTCAATAACAATGAAATACAGCTGAGCTAGGTGGAATACCCTACATAATTTACACTAACTGTCAAAATTGAGATTAGAGTATATCTGAGAGGAAGACACACAAGATCACACAGCATGGTGTCTCGACCCAATGGTAGTACCCAAGATCACTTAGCTCGGGCTCCTACCTATAATCCCAATTTGGAAATGACATAAAGTCAAGTACTCAAGATCACTTAGCCTGGTACCAAATTCCCGTGTCGGCAAACATGGTTTCTAGCGATGAGCCCTTACACTCAAACGCCTTCTTAGGGCATCCACTTATCTCATGTAAAATCAGTGCTTTCAAATTTCATCTGATTCAATCACATATTATATTCTGTAGGGTATTGTCATACTCGACTTGCAAGCCATCAATATCATATTATTCTTCTCATTAAACCATTGTATTCAACATGTTTCAACACAAATAACCCTCTCGTTTTTAAGTCAAAATCATATCAATTCTCAAAATATTTCATGTCATGCTTTTCAAGATATTTTCAAACAATTTACATCATATGCACATTCAAAAAAAATTCACATCAACAGAGGGATTTCATATAATTCATGCTCTCAAAATATCACCTTTTCAAAACACACGCATATTCACATATAATATGTCAAATCATTCCGAAGTAGGCCTAAAGACCAAATTCAATATTATAGAAACGTTCAAAACATAATTATATTTGTAGTTTCAAAACCCCCATTTGTAAAACGTGAATTTAAAGACCCATGAGATTTTTGAATAACCTCACGTACCTCTATATGCAAATATGATAGGTGCTTCTTGATGCCTACGTTCTGGGGATTCCAAATATGTACTTGGTTTCAAAAACCCACGGCTAAATCTTGAGTTAATTGGGTTTTTATTTTGAAACCCTAAGGAGTGTTCTTGAGAAAATTTGATGAATATGATAATATTTGTGTGTTTGAGGGATTAAATCCCGTGTTGGTGGTATATATAGGGGTGGAAAAGGACCACTTTGCCCCAAAAATGGAGTGTCTAAGTCACTTGAAACCTTTACATAGGCGCCTATGTTTACATAGGCGCCGCTATGTGATCGCCTATGTTTACATAGGCGCCGCCTACTACTTTGAAAGGCCATAACTTCTTACTCGGGTGCCGGATTTTAGCAAAATTGGTATCGTTGAAAAGCTAACTCGAAGACCTATTATTTGACATATAGTAGGCTCTCTAATTCGACATATACAGAGAGCTATGGTCGATGGAAGCTGGCATAAATTACAACATCCACTAAAACTTAATCGATCGAAATAGTTTCAACTCATCCTTGAGTTGAAGG
>NW_025833301.1:0-3059 GCF_002878395.1 Capsicum annuum | reverse complement strand
ACTCTATGGCCATTATAAACAAACCATTGGAAAAGATCATGACAGAGGTTCTAGGCTCTATGAACATTTCTCCAGATTCTAAAATGGGAGGAAATGTGTCTTCTGGTGTTAGGTGTACTCTTTGGGTAAGAACTCTAGCCCATAAGGTAGAGGGATTACAATGTAGTCTCCAGGCTAAACTACAAAGCAAAGTGTCATTCTTGATACTAGTTTTTTGCATCCCCAGACCATCCAAGTCTTTGGGTTGGGTGATAGTGTCCCACCTAACCATGTGCATTCTTTTATTTGGAGTCATTAGTTCCCTAGATGAAGTTTCTTTGGGCCCTATCAATAAGGTTATGAATCTAAAGAAGGATATACTGCATGACATGGTTGGGGATACTCCCCAGACTAGCCTTGGCAAGAGTGTTCCTACCAGTCATGTTTAGGAATTTAACCTTCCAATTAGCTAATTTGGTACTTAAATTATTAAGAATGAACTGGAAGTCATTGAGTTTAGGAGGGCCATGGAAAATGGGAAAGCCCAAGTACTTCCCAAAAAAGTTGTTGGCCTTAATGCCAAGAGTAGATGAGAGATGTAAAATAGATTGTTCATATTATTTGGAAGGATTATATTTTAAAATAATCAGTTACTGTTATTGTTGAGTTTTTGAATCAGTGGATCTTTGTAAAATTATATGTATTTAAGAAATTCATTAGGATTCGAGAAAAGGGGATACTTGAATGGGAGTGATGTAGATAGTTTACACTAATATAAATTGTATTAGTAAATTGCTTGAACTCATGATCTTGATAATTATTGTGCTTGAATTTGTGACTCAATAATTGTCTTTTCGGGTTTGTTAGCAAGTAATTTCTCACATAAAATCCTGAATAAGATTTGCCATTTCCCTTCGGCTAGTGATATAACTTTGTTATTACTTTATTTGAATTTGTGACCTAATAATTACTTTCTTGAATTTGGCATCTAATAATTGCTTGTTTAAATTCGTGAACTAATAAGTACTTGTTTGATCTCGCGATCTATAAGTCATGATCCTTCATCTTTCATGAAAGCATGAATAAGATTTGCTAAGTTCCACTCAGTGAGTGATAGTTTAATTATTGTTTTAGTGTATCTGAAGTTTTGCTAAAGTAAAAAAAAAAGGGGGAGACCCAGCAGAATTAGAGAAAGAATGATATTGTAAGTGATACGATGTAGATAGTCTATTCTAATGCTAACATCATTAGTAATGCTTGGTTGATATCATGACCTAATAATTATGTGGTTGAACTCGTGACTTATCGATTACACGACAATAGCCGATTGAAAGGTGTTATTTTGGGGAAGAATAGTTCAAGTCCAAGAGAAATGAATTGTTAAAAATTGATAGCTATTTGGAGGCCCAAGTTAAAGTCTAAGAATAGAAATATTAAGGGCTAAAATTTAGTTTTGAAGAGATCCAAAATTGCGTCCAAAAGTGCCCAAAAGGAAACCAAATTTAGCCCTTAAGTTGAGCTAAAATCAGCAGCCCAATCAAATTCCATTTAAGGCTCAAAAGCAACAACCAAAACGACCCAATACATTTTTATTTCAACTCAAATATTAGAGTTTGTTTCTAACACCGCCGCTAAACAATGAGTTTATTACTAAGTTGTAGAATGATATTTTTAGGGCTTTATAAGGCAGGGTTTTCCTCCATATTCATTGACCCATCAGCGTTGAAAAGTTGTTTCTCTCCTTATTCTTTCAAGCTCCATTCTCTCTCGATATCAGAGCCATTATAGACTTCAAATCTTGTCCTTTGTCTATGAAAACTCACCTCAATCCGTAGATTCTAAAGGACTTCATTTAACTTTAACTTAGATGAACTTGGTGAGTATCTTCAATCATAAGAAATGTGATTTGTTATTTATCAATATTTAAAATCTTTTTAATTGTGATTAATTGCTCAGCAGAATAGTTAAAATTAAGTTTATCAGACTTTTCAAATCCCCTAATATCGTTTTTATAAAAATAGCACAAATATTTTCTACTGGAGAGAAATTAAAAGTCGTGAGTTTTTTTGAGAAACAAAATTAAGAATAAGAAATTAATAGATAAGCTAGTTGTGGTAATGTTAGGTATGTTTTATAAAGTTTTTTCTTGAATATTAATATATATCATGTTTTCTTTTTATGAATTTCTACGATAATTTTAGAGTTTGATAGTTTGGTATTATGTTGTGCTCGCATAATGTTAAGAATGGATCAGATTGGATCTCAAAGTTAGTAGTTGATAGCCCATTTTTTTCTAATCTGCATATCAAACACATATTGAAAAATCAAGAAATATTAATCATATAACTTTATCTATTTTAGATGCTTAAATTGTTGAGAGAAAATGGCTTATATTAGTGAAATTTCTGACGATCGTGGGATATAAAGACATTAATGTGATAATCGGTATAAAATTTAAAATTATAGATTTTCAAGCACTCAATTTGAGCATTGACAATTAGACAATTGTCTGTTTATATTATGTTCTTCCCAACTCTAGTCATATAAGATCTGTGAGGATAATGTGACTGCATATGATAAATCTAACTACCTACATTTTTGCAGTGATCTTCTGAAGCAAACGGGGAGCCCGCAGGTCTTCCATGAACAGTGGGAAACAAACGGTGTGGCAGACTTGCTAGCAAAGGAGGGCACTAAGTTAGGAAGTAACTGTTTTTGGAAGGAATGGACAGTTCCGCCTTTGTTTGTTCGGGACCGGTACCAAGCAGATAAGGATGGAACTTCTTTTGTAGGGCACTATTAAGATGCCCCTAGCTATGTATGTACTACTAATATTTGTACTAATGACGTTAGGCCAGAACTTTCTCCGACTAGCCATGAGCCGCCTACTTGTACTACCAACTTTATTTAGCTAATATAATATAACCCCTTTTAACCAAAAAAAAAAAGTTGCGAGGAACAGGAACTTAATATAAACAAATAAGTATCTGATTGTTGCTGCTCATGTTGTGTCTTTAAGGATCCATAATTTTAACTTTTATCACGATCATCATATTTGCCTTTATAGTTACGATCCTCCC
>NW_025833300.1:0-1976 GCF_002878395.1 Capsicum annuum | reverse complement strand
GTTCTTAAAGTTTGATATAGGAGCTTAGGGTTTGTTTTTGAGGGAATTTGATGAAATATAACGTATAATGCTTATAATAGGCTTTAATATAGGGTTTGGATGGATTTTGGGTGAGGGGGAATGACCAAAATGCCCTTAAAAATCAAATAATTCTCGAATCTGTACCTTGGTGGACTGTTTTGATAGTTTGAAGTAGATCAATCATAACGTTTTACTCCAATATCAAAATTTCATTAGAAAGAGGACTCTCACATATTTCCATTGATATATAGTATCTCATCCAGATCATTGTGTATGAGGAGTTATGATCGTTTGAAGTTGACCCAAAAATTCTCTTTTGGTAGGCTGAAGTAGATCGACCATAACTTCTTGCTCCAATAGAAAAATTGGATGAAACCCATTTCATTGGAAAGAGGACTCGTAGAGATTTTTGTTTATATATGGTAGATAACCCAGATGATTATGTAAAAGGAGTTATGATCGTTTAAATTTGGAGCAAAAATACGTCAGGCCTCAGTACTTTTTTACTACACGTTTTACTGTTCACTACTATTCATGGTTCAATCAAAATATTCATAAATCGTTGCTCGATTTTCATTTTTGGATGATCTACATATCGTTGGAAAGCTTATTCAATAATCTACACAATGGTGGGTCATAATCTAAGACATTTCACACGGAAAATTTATAATTCATTCTAGAAGATAGAACCCAACATGTTTACGCATAAAATTTCAACGAAAAATTTCATGGGGTATTACAATGAGATTAACGATGTATGTTTTAAATTTATTAGGCTTGCTGTGTTGAAATAGTACATGCTAATGAGTTATGATAATGAAGACCATAAGGTCAAGATTGATTATTGTGGTGATGAAGTTCTAGTATACTAGTGTTTCTTGATGTTTATTTCATGGTTTCCAAGTGAGAATCACGCCTAAGGTTGGGTTGAAAAATCATGTTTAGCACTAGACCTTATGTTTTGAACTGTTGAAGTCCATGAAGGTGGATGTAATGATTTCTTGGTTAAGGATGCTAGTTATGTGGTAATGGAAGTGATCTAATAGGCTTGAACGGTGTATCAAATGTCTTAAGTTTAAATTGATTCGTAATAAAGTATAATTTTGTAGGTATGTTGTTGAAGTATGCCAAGGTGATATGAGGTTGTGGCATATTTTTCTAAGACTATTAGATAATTTGTGTGGCTAGTGGTACCATTGAATTGTTAAGTGGAGAAAGACTATTTAGATGGTATATGGTGATCTAAATAGCCATGTTAAGTGTTAGAATCTAAGTTTGAGTTTTGAAGGTTGAACCGATAGAAATAAGTATGCAAGCATTATACTATGACTATTGGGGCTATCAAAATATAGAGTGTATCTCAGAAGATAGTATTAGCAGTGGGCTTTCAACTTTCATGTCTGAATACAATGGTTGACCCAAAATTTGCTATTAGGTATGCATGTTCCCTATGAGAATTCAGCTTATGAGTAGCTTCAGTCGTGTATTCCATGCATAAGATATGCATGTCCGGTATAAGAATTCAAACCATCAGTAGTTCCAGCCATATCGTCATGTTTTAGATCAATGTATTCTTTATTAGAGGACTTGTCGTTTCCATGTTATCCATACCTCTAAGCTTCAATATGTTCTTACCCATCATTCTGGGATAAATGATCCCAAGGGGGAGATAATGTAACACCCCTCATTTTGGGCTATAATAAAAACCATGATTTCGATGCGTTGATAATACTAAATAAATAAATCCTCTGCCAATATGGCATATTGATTATTTTCATAGTATGTGAATCCATTCAAGCTTGAATTTAGACCATAGAGGTCCTTCAACTCAAGGACGAGTTGAAATTATTTTGATCGATTAAGTTTTAGTGGACGTTGTAATTTGTTTTAGATTCCATCAACCATAACTCTCTGTATATGTTGAATTAGAGAGCCTACTATATGTCAAATGATAT
>NW_025833299.1:0-1357 GCF_002878395.1 Capsicum annuum | reverse complement strand
GACATAGTAAAGAAATAGTGAAGTTCTGGAAAACTAAGGGATTTGTAAGAAATAAATAAGACAATAATTTAATGTGGAAACCCCCTTTCTTAAGGAAAGTAAACCTCGGCTTTCCCTCTAAAGCACCAAAATAGTCCATTATAACCCAACCCTTGATTACAGACTCAATTATGAACCTATCTCTAGGTTCCTCCTACTCGTAATACATCTTTGCAAGCATAACTTGACACCTCTGCAAAGATTCCCTTAAAATTGGTTAACTCTAACCAACAACAAGCTTAGGTAACTCTACCAAAGCACCTCTCTCAAGAAAATACTACTTTTATAGCATGAGTAGTTTGATTATAAATCATTACTCACTAATGAGCAATTTTTATTTAAGCATATTTAAACAGCTAAGAACTTAAGCAGTGTTGAAATAAGGCTTTTACTTCCTCTTTTTATTCTTTGTATTTGCCTAAAACCACTTGACAAAGAAGAGCCTTTTTTTTTTATAGATGAGTGACGATTAGGGCTGAAATATCATTAGACCACCAGTCCTAATTAGTACAAGAAGCACCTACAAGTTTGTTACACAAGAGGAAAAAATTGTGCAGTTATGCATGCTAGCTATACTGTACTATGAACATCAAAGGACCTGGTCCCTTACGGATAGCTGCTCATCATCAAAGCTACATATAAAATTAACATTAATTTTTTATTTTAAACACGGATTGAATATGGAATTATGGACTTTGTCCCATAAGGTCTAAAAATGGTATTTATCTAATTTAAAACCCCAATTTCACTTCTTTCTCACTTGAATGAGTTTATAATGCTATAATTATCCATTTCTTCTCAATTTCATCTTCAAAGCAACTTTGATTCTTAATTTTTAAATGGACATCAATGATTTTACCCAGTAAATTTTAAAATTAATTCTATTTGAACCTTATTTTAAACTCGTATTCACATGGATTTTCAGTTGTAGACTCCTAAAAGTATGGGGTATATGTTTTTGAAGCAAATTTATGATTTTTTGCTTTTTTTTTTTGAAAACCCATTTTAGGGATCTGCATTACCCTAACTTAAAACTAGAAAATATAGATATCATTGGCTTTCTATTGATCGTAGATTTTATATTTTGATGTTTAGTTCATTTTGGGTTCGCTCGTGAGGAGTACAAATTCATGATTAATGTGTAGTAGATCATTTTAGGCATACTAAGTAGGTTATGGCTTAACTTTTTCAAATTGAGCTGTGTTGTTTACTTATATACAAAAGCATGTTAAGGGTATGAGAAATAATCATGAAAAATGGTTACCTTGTTGTGTTGTGCCCGTGTGGGGCGTACGTGTGATATCATGTGGTTGTTTTG
>NW_025833298.1:0-5129 GCF_002878395.1 Capsicum annuum | reverse complement strand
TGAGGCTGTAGTAGTAGGGCCCAACTTAGTATTTGATGCCTTAGAAAAGGTTTATTTGTTTAGGGACAGGCTTAAGGTAGCCTAGATCTGACAAAAATTGTATACAGATATGAGGAGAAAGGATCTCAAATTTGAGATTGGCGATTTTATGTATTCGAAAATCTGTCCCATGAATGGATTAAAGAGATTTGGCTAGAAGGGAAAACTCAGTCCCTGATATATTATTCCTTACATGATTCTCAGTCGTTTTGGAAAGGTATCTTACAAGCTTGAGTTGCCTTCAGACCTAGCTTCAGTATACCCTATATTCCACGTATCCTTGCTAAAGAAATACATTGGTGACCCAACAATTGTAGTCCCCTTAGAGGGTGTATAAATTCAAAACAATCTATCTTTCGAAGAGGTTCCAGTTCAAATCCTTGATAGTTAGATTCGTAGACTAAGTAACAAAGAAGTTCCCTTGGTTAAAGTTCTTTCATGAAACCAGTCCATTGAGGGACCTACTTAGGAAGAATAAGTAGACATACAGACCAAGTATCCTCACCTATTCTCCACAAACTCAAACTCAGTTTGAGGTAACAGTCGTCGTTAGATTTACTCAGTTCCATGTTCAATTACAATTACAAACTTGATATCAGTCACCGTTGCACATTATCCTCATGACAGTCATGCATTCATGAATCAGTTTTAGTCATATATTTCATACTTCAGTTATACATGTTCAGTATGCAAACTTATATCTATTAGTATTTTTCATCTTAATCAGTCACATTCAAGGACAAGTGTTCCCAAGGGGAAGATATTGTAATACCCCATATTTCCCTAGCTCAGTTTAGCTCTCAGTACATGGGAATTTCTTTTTAAAATTTTCAATACACTTAGAATTTTCCAGTTTAAGACTTATCAAAGTGTAGGAAATTCAGTCATCTTTCCAATGGTATAAAATTCTCCCAAATCCGATATCCAGATAAGAAATTATGGCTTTTTTGTAAACAGTATGCCAAAGTGAGAAGCACCATATCGCGGTGAGAGTAAAAATGGCATTTGTCAGTTTCCAGTGAGACACCGCGATTCCAGCATGTGCCGGTGAAGTGCCAGTTCCCAATTGTCTTTTTCCAATAGGGTACCGCAATTGGCCTGTATCATGCTAATGCCCATTTTCAGAATTATCACTTTCCTACGAGGGTCCATGATAACGGCGCGTCGCTCAAAAAGTCAATTTCACAGTTTTTCATTTTTAAATAGTTTCAGCCAACTTCCCGTGGCTCATCGCGATGCCACCGCATCGCGTGAAGGCTAAAATTGGGACTTTCAGTAATGAAAATTGAAATCCTTCCAGGGTGAATTTGGTCTTTTTCCATGGCCCTAATCAGTCTAAACACGTTAATTAACCCCTAATAACCTAGTTAAGTCATTATTCACTCAATTTTCCCAAAAATTGAAGATCATTATTTTAATTAGCAAAACCCCAGCCTTCAAGAATAAAGAGCAAATTCTCAAGAACACTTCCAAGAATCTTCAAGAACTAATCCTCCCAGGTATGTTAGATGTTCATCCATGGGTCCTTACCACCTATGGAGCCCAAGAATCCTTTTTCAAAATACAAGATTGAGATTCCATGAATTATATATTTGAGTTGGATTGTGTTCATGTGTGTATTTGTATATGGCCTACAATCCATGATTAATTACATGTTTCGTAAAATTAAGATAATATGTGTGATGAATTATGTGATTCTCATGTTAAATCCTTGAATTTACAAGTTGAATGTTGTAGCCATGATATTTATATATGTTTATCATTATGTGAAATAATCATGCTCCCCAAGTGTTTGCTAGAATGCCTATGTGAAGTAAATAGTGAAAATCATGATATGATAGCATGTGTTCCCATTCATGCACAAGTTCATGACTTGAAAGTGGTTGACAAAATGTCTCAATGAGTGAATCATGGCTAAGTGACTAGCTAGTGTGCTTTAAAGATTGTTCCATGTTTTACTATTGATGCTATCAATTCCTGGGGGTATTTAATACCTTAAATCTAGCTATTTACCTAGAATTACAACAACTACAGAATAGTCTCAGTAATGTCATGAACAGTAGTACTCAGCCAGTTACGGAACTCAACAAAACTCAGTCTAGTCCAGTTCAGTTTAATAATTAGTGCCATTCAGTTGAGAGTAGGATTTAGCATCGAGCAAACCTAAGGATGGGGATTCACATGTCAGTAGAGGGTGTGATCCCTAGTAGAAGTCCTTGCGTTCCAGAATTACGTAGCCAGCGTAGGTTGAGTTATCAACCTGACAGTTGAGGGTTGATAAGGTGTTTACCTTCCAGTTGAGGGTAATGCCGTTCTTATCAGGAACCTGCCAGTAGAAGGTGACTCTTAGTCCTTCGAGACAACTTTTCAGTGGATCCACACAGCCAGTGTCTGTACCCATGGCACGATACTGACACCATTCTAATTAGGGTTACAGGTTGAACCCTAACTAGTTTAGAGCGAGACATGTTGGTTAGATATTACCATCCACAATTTTAGTTTTAGTTACAATCTTTAGTATAGAACTCAGTTCAATTCTACAGAATCAGGACTATCAGTAACAGTTACCCTGTTATTAGTAATTCAGTTATCAATAATCTCAGATATCAGTTACTCAGTTATAGAACGCAGTATTTAGTTTTAGTATTATTCTCTGATACATTATGCATATATACATATATGCACAGTATTGCATACTCAGTGTTTATAGCAGCTTCAGTTATCCATGTACTCTCATTTTGTTATATTCATATCACTCAGTTAGTTACTGTTCATACATATGAACCCATGCATTTTATTCTCACCTCATATAGCATACCAATACATTCCATGTATTGATCGCATACTCATTTCTTGCACTATGATGTCTCATATCATAGGTTCGGATGCTCAGGTTCCTAACCGCGCTTAGCCAGATTTAGTCAGCAGTAGCAGATTCAGTAGTGAGTCCTCATCTATCAAGGATATTCATTTATTTTAGTATTATAGTAGATCCAATATTTTATTAGTTAGAGTTAGTTAGGGTCTTTTCCCATCAACTCCACATCTAGACAGTTCAGTTAGAGGATTTTCAGACTAAACTAGTTCAGGCAGTATTTAGTTTTCAAATGTTATTATCAGTTTCTATATTTTGTAGTATTTAGATTATGAGCCTTATGGAATTTTAGCCTAACTTTCACTTTATTTTAGTATTATTATTAAGTGCTCACAGCAGGTACTATCCATGGATTAGCTTATGGTCCATCGGGGTCGTAAGCATTGTATGGCGTCCAGGGTGCAGACTCAGGGTGTTACAACTTCAAGTCCTTCTCCCATAACTAGTGGTCAAGCTTCTTCAAGTAGGTAACCCAAAACACATCTTCTACTATTTCTCTATATAATCCTATACAACAAAGAAAAAATCCACCTCTACAAAACTAAGCTCCAAGATATTTTCTTCAACCACGCCAAGTCTAATTTAACAAAGATCCTCCAAATCAAAACCTCCTCAACCAAGAAGACGATAATGAATCGAAGCAAGAAGAGCAACATCTGGAGAGTGATGAGTATGTTGAGGAGGAGTATAATGTTTGAGCTAATGTTCAAAGGGGATGAGGTGGATATAGAGAAAAATGAGTTAGACATGGTCTAATTCCAGAAAGAGAAAGGCTCGAGAGAAATTAAGAGCGAGTTGGGTTCTAAAGATAGTACTATGGAAACCAAGAGGGGTATGGAACATGACATAGAGAGCTTAATTTAATTGGGAGTTGCTGTGTGAGAGGATTTTCCAAACAAATGACTTGACCGAAGTTAAGAAATCTACATACGTCATTGCTCAATTTGAAGGGTTTGCTTCAACTTGGTGGGAATCTATGAGAAGACTTCTTCGAGCTTGTGGTCAAGCCAACGTACCAACATTGCAGAGGTTGAAAGAACTCATGAAAAACAAGTATGTACTAAAAGGTATAAGCAAGAACAACTCACAAAGTTCTACAATTTGAAATAAAGAAGAGAAAGTGTTGAGGAATACTATGATGAGTTTCAAGTCATGTTAGTGAGACTTGAGTACGAAGAGGATGCTAATCATACCAAGATTCATTTCAAGAGTGGGTTAAACAAAGAGATCTCTTCTAAGATGATTCTAGACAAGTTTGAATTTATTGATGATGTTGTAGAAGTGGCTATCAAAATCGAAGAATATCAAGGAAGAGAAAGCCTTCAAGTCAAAGGGGTTTTCAACTTCAAATTATTAGGTAAAGAACAAGGAAGGGGTGGTTCAATATTCTTCTAATTGGAACTAAAGAAAAGAGTTCAAAATGCCATGTGAGAGAAAACCCCTATTTGAGAATAATGCTTTCAAGAATATGCCAAAAAGGGGTAACAACACCTCAATCAGAGATCTTGAGGGTTGTTAATGTTACAAAGTTAAAGGTTGGAGTCACAAGATGAGTGATTATCCCAATAAGAGTGTGATTGTTCTTCGTGATGGAGAACCATACTATGAAGATGAGGTGGATTAAGAGGAAGAGCATAAGTAAGAAGATAATGACTTTAGGGTTGATGAAGAGGATCAAGATCCTTATGAAAGGGAGATTACCATTCTAATGGGTTGATAATGTGGGTTCCAATAGATAAAGCGTTGTCTCAAGAAGGGGAGCTTATGGCGCCTAACTTTGTGGTGAGGAGCTTCATGATTAGTAATGCTATGGATGATCCAAGCCAAAGAGAGAACCTCTTTTATTCCAAATTCATCATTAAAGAGAGTGTTTGTTCCTTGATCATAGATATTTGAAGTTGTGCCAATATTTCTAGTACCACTTTAGTGGAATTCTTGAGGCTTCCTATTGACACCCAATTTTGACCTTCCGACACACCTCCCATGCTGCTATTTTGATAAAAAATATTAATTTTAATGATAAAATTTTTACACATTATTTTGGTATCAAATAAATCATGATCATAGTTTTAAAACATACAAATTATTGTTATTTACTTTTATGATCATTTCTTTTACAATTTAATATACTATTTTACGTAATTTTATTAAATATGCACTCACAATTTACAAATGCATTGTCTATTATTATTATTATTATTATTATTATTATTAT
>NW_025833297.1:0-2642 GCF_002878395.1 Capsicum annuum | reverse complement strand
GTAAGATATACTTGTTGGTGTTGTATTTGACTGCATGATGCAAGTTTGTTTTGGTTGTAAAATACAAGAAGCAACTAGATGCAAACTAGACACCTGGGATATCAGGGGCACATCGTGATACTAAACTAAGTCTAATAGGCGCATGTGTAACACCTCGATTTTCTGAATTGGAATGTTACACGGTGCTTATGACCCCAAAGGACCATAAGTTAACCCATGACTAAATCTATACATGTGCACTGCAATATATAATGTAATAATGCAGAAAACATGAACATGTAAGCCATAAGGTTCAACTGAATAAAGAATCTATAAAATAGTAACATTTGTGTTGGTGAAAGATACCTAAAACAACTAAAAGCTAAATCAAATCTAAACTAAATCTGAAAGCCTCTAAATACTATCTGAATAAGGAGTTGAAGGAACATGTCTCCAACTAACTCCATCTAGCAAAATTGAGCTGAAATAATAAATGAAATAAAATAATATCGTATCATCCTCGAATGAAGAGGACTTACTACAACTCTGTATACTGGAATGCAGCTGCTACTGCTGGTCTGGAACTCGTATCTCTGAACCTATGGTGTAACATGGAAAGAAAGCACCATAGCGCAAATGCATCAGTACAACTGGAGTATTGAGTATACGAGTGAGGTAGGCTAATGCAAAGGGTTTACATACATGACTGACTGATATGAACATAAGATTACAAATATACATACATAGTAATTGAGATCGTGAGTACGTGATAGCTAAATCTATATGCTAATACATGGTTTACTGATAACTGACATGGCTGAAACTGTAGTTCTGATAGCATGGGAGACTATGTCTGACAGTCTTGAATTTGATGAAACTTTCTGAGTCCCGTGCTATAACTGAATTTGACTGTATCTAACAGTCCTGGTATACTGATATCTAAAGAACTATCTGAGTTTTTTTACTGAGATTGAGTCTGAAACTGTGGAAGGTAGTTGTTTAATCGACATGCCCCATGTATGCCATTATGGCTAAGCTGGGGTCCAATCTCTGCCCCAATTAAAGGGGTGTCAATACCGCGCCACTAGTAAGGACGGTTGTGAGTGACCCTTAGCTGGAAGGTACTCAAAATAAGAGTGGTGGAAACCCTGAACTGACAGGTTAAGCCACCTCATCAACCCTAATCTGACAGGTTAAGATGTCTTAACCTATGCTGGCTATATAGATTTGGAATGCAAGAATGACTGCTAAGAATCACACCCTAAACTGGTAGGTGAGTTCCCATTCTTGGGTTCACTCGGTGATAACTTCTACTCCCATCTGAAGAGACTGAACATGATTCAACTAACTGTACATGGACTGATTAACTGACTTCCATTGACTGATGAAATAGTACTACTATCTGAGAGTTAACTGAGATCATGAGATTTCTGAGGTTTCTTGAGTCACATGACTGATGATTTCTATAGATTATAGCTTGACTGAGATTATCGAGACAACATGACATATCTCTAGGAACACAACTATATTTTTTGGGTACGAATACCCCCAGGACTCAATGGAAGGAAACTGACACACATGACTGACTTGATCATAAGAGTAGAGTCCAAAAATCACAATATCATAAGTAGGGGATTTCATACTATACATGATGCTCAACTTCTTATACATGGAATGGAATACATACAACATGTATATACTTTCATAGCTTCAATATCATGCTCATTCCATATCACAAAAACAACACATAACAATAACGTGAAATTCATGTGAAATCATAGAGCATAAAACGTGGACTTGTCATTTAAGCACTATTAAATCATTGGACATGAATTCTATTATCCTAAGCATTTTATCAAACACCTTACATGTGCCACTTTGTTCATAGGTTTATTCATGAATTCAACAACCCATATCACCCAAAGTTCATATATTTCAACTAACATACCATCCTAGTTTCATACAAACCCATAAAGATTCTATCTTGAAATCATTCAACAATAAACAAGATCAACAATCAAATAAAAATATAAAAAGCATATAATATAGTTTAAAATAGGGTCATTTGACATCATGGATGAAAGGATTCCATGAATGAACACACGTATACCTTAGTTCTTGATTTAGTAAAGATTGACGGAGAGATTCTTGGAATTTGATGGTAGAATTTGCTTGAACTTGAATCCCCCAATTGAAACCCTAATGTTTTATTGAGAGGATTTTGATGAAAAAGAGTATTCTTTGATGAAATAATGGCTTAATTCCATGTTTGGGAGCTTATATAGGGGTGTGAAGATGACCCAAATACCCCTCTAGATGCGTCTTTTAATTTCTGTTCCCAATTTGGGCCCTGGCGCGATGCGAAGACATCATGTTGCCACTTATTTATAACCTTTAAACTCACCGCAACATGGTGGAATCATGGAGAGACACTAAAAATTGACAAACGTCATTTTGGCTTATGGCGCGACGCGCCACTAACTGAAATGACACTGCTGAAACTTTAAATCGCCATAACTTCTTCACCGGGAGTCTGTTTTAGGTGAATTTGATATCGAAGGAAAGCTTATTCATTTCTCTACAATTTAAAGGGTATAAATCTACCAAAATACCACCTAAACTAAGTCTTTCTCATTCAAATATGACCTATGTGAAATC
This sequence comes from Capsicum annuum, assembly GCF_002878395.1. Lineage (NCBI taxonomy): Eukaryota > Viridiplantae > Streptophyta > Magnoliopsida > Solanales > Solanaceae > Capsicum > Capsicum annuum. The sequence continues at coordinate 5 of NW_025833297.1, read as the reverse complement.
ACACA
>NW_025833296.1:0-1024 GCF_002878395.1 Capsicum annuum | reverse complement strand
CGGCGCCGGGGACCGGGGACCGGTGCGAGAGAGAGGGAGAGAGGGTAGGGAGAGAGAGATAGAGCCGTTAGAGAGAGAGAGAGCCGTTAGGGCGGCACCGGAGGTCGGCGCCGGGGCCAGAGGTCGGGCCCGAAGGTCGGGTCGGATCGGCGCCGATGGTCAGCGACGGCGACGGGGGCCGATGACCGATGCGAGCGAGAGAGAGGGTAGGGAGGAAGAGAGAGAGCCGTTAGAGTTTGGTGCAAGAGATGATGTGACACTTAATTCAATCAGCAACAACACCCGTTTGAGAACTCCGCCTTAAATATTTAAGGATTGCTATATTTGTTTCCCAATATGCATATAAGTTGAATAAATATCGTTGCAAACAACAAAATAAGTCAACAATAAATTTAGAGTATGTAATGTGTCAGGGACTGACACTTTTAGTCAAATTAAAGAACAATGAGCATGTTTTTTGTGCACAATTGATATGTTCCGACCAATAAAATATCACCACGTCAACTTCAATCTCTATGGTCAAAAAAAGTTATCTTCCTCATAACTCTTCCACCTCAGCACAATTGACATGTACCCTCCGATAAAGTATTGCCAGGTCAAGCTCAACATGAATTGTCAAACAATGCTTGTCGTCATCACAATCTTCCATCTTAGCACGAGTGACATGTTTCAGCCAATAAATTATCGCTCGATCAACATTAATTTGAATGGTTAATAAAAGTTTATCCTTGTCATAAACATTCCATCTCAACACGAGTGATGTTTTCAACCAATTAAATATCACCATATCAACTTCAATTTAATTGGTTAATAAAAATTTGTTCTCGTCAAAATATTTTTATCTCAGCACATGTTCCAGCAAATCAAATGTTGTCATGGCAACTTCAATTTGATTAATTGAAAAGAGGTTGTCCGTGTGATAACTCTTTCAATTATGCACAAATGACATGTTTCAACCAATCAAATATTGTTATGCTAACTTTAATCTGATTGGGTGAAAAAAATAGTCCCCAACACAATTCTT
>NW_025833295.1:0-13800 GCF_002878395.1 Capsicum annuum | reverse complement strand
AGGCTATATGTCCCTCCTAGAAATTGTGAGGCTTTTACAACAAGTTCTGAAAAGATGTCCATGGAGGACATGATGGTTAAATTGTCAAAGAGAGTGGAGGCTACCAACTCAGGGGTGACTACCACAAAGATCAATCTATCCTCTATTAGTCAGTTGGTAAACTCGCACTCCACTATGATCAAATAGCTGGAACAGCAAATGAGTTAAATCTCCGCAGTGCTAAACCAGAGAAAGAATGGAACATTACCTAGTGATATAGTTCAAAATTTATAGAATGATGGCTCATGTATGGATATTACCACTAGAAGTGGTAAGATATTACCTGGCTCTTTTGTGGGCAAAAATATAGTTAATGAGCTAGTTGATGATGAACCAGAAGAAGGTGGTCCAGTGGAGGCTGAGAAGCTGGACAACCCTACTAATGCTTTAGAAAAGGGAAAAGAGAAGGAGAAGGAGGTAGTGGTTACCACTATTCCAAAACCATCACCTTCTTTTCCTCAATGATTGAAGAAAAAAAATTAATGATGCAAAATTCAACAAGTTCATGGCAATGCTCAAGCAATTGACAGTGAATGTGCCATTGGTTGAGGCACTGGAGAAAATGCCAAGATATGCTAAGTTTATGAAGGATCTGTTGACAAAGAAAAGGGTAGTAAGCTATGAGCCGATGGATAATCTCCACCATTACAGTGTCATTTCTACATGATCCTTAGTGCAGAAGAAGGCCGACCCTGGAGCATTCACTATTCCATGTACAATCGGGCCTCTCGATATTGCTAATGCCCTATGTCATCTAGGGGCGAGCATAAATCTGATGCCACTAGCCGTGTATAGAAAGCTGGGTTTAGGAGATCCAACCCTGAAAAATATGCGACTAGTGATGACGGATAGGTCTGTAAAGCGGCCAATAGGAATACTACATGATTTATTGGTAAAGGTGGCTGACTTTATACTTCCTGTTGATTTCATAGTCCTTGATTGTGATGTGAACTTTGAAGTACTCATTATTTTGGGTAGACCATTCCTCACGACTGGGAGAGTGATAGTAGACATGGAGCTGAATAAGTTGAAGTTCAGGCTCAATGTCAAAGAAGTAAGATTCGCAATGCACTCACCCATGACATAGCAGAAGATAATGAGTTTTTTCTCAATTGTGAATGTATTCTATGAAGATAGTAAAGAGGTATCAGTAGGTTGTCTTAACAAAGTCTGAGTAGTTAAGATAACCGAGTCGTGTTGTGACACTAAATCAGGCGCTATTGGGAGGCAACCCAAAATGTTTATGTTTTCAAGCAAAGTGTTTTTATTTTTGTAATTAGGTTCTAGTACAAAGAAGGTGAAACTAATGTAGTCAGCTCAAGAAAGTTGAGACATGTTTTGATAAGGCTAACGACGTTTGTGACAGGCTATCACACTTATGATAAGCCGTCATAGATGGCGTCAGAGAATTCAAATGAGGCAATATACTACCTTGATATAATGACATCATCGATGACTTATCAGACATCTGATAAGCTGACAGGTGAAATTCAGGCACAAAATTAAAAAAATGATCCAACCCAGCCCAGTCAACCTTTTCACTTTCCTGCATACTCTTTTTTTCTCTCCTTTAAGTTTTATTTCTTTCCATAGTTAGTTTATTACCTTGTTTCTTCAAAAATATTTCCAAGTAAAATAAGAAAAATATCCTTTCTTGTGAGAGTGGGTTGGAATTCAAAAAAATCAAGGACCCTCTTTCATTTGCGAACTCTTCTTCACTCGAGTAACCAAGTGAAAGTCGTTTATCAGGTATGCTCAAAACTTAACTCTTTTCTTCATTTGGTAAGTGATGCAACTAACATAAATCTTAGTTTCAAAGGGATTGAGGCAAGAATAACTTGCCATTGTGTGAAAAATGGCATCTAGGGTTTATAGCACTGCATTGTGCGAAAAAACCCAGGGCTTAGCTTAAGAATACAACTCCATGTGATTCTAAAAAGAAAAATGGTTTGATAATCAAGACTAAAACTGAGCTGGAGGTTGTATTCTGAGCTGACGACGTGTTTGATACGTTATCACGCATGTGACGGCTTATCAAACTATGTCATCACAAGCTGGAAAAAATAGGCCTGTTCTATTTAAGGCTGACGATATGCCTGATAAACTATCATGAATGTGATGACTTATCAGACTATGTCATCACAAGTTAGGAAAAATAAGCCTGTTCTATTTAAGGCTAATGACACACCTGATAAGCTATCACATTTTTGATGACTTATCAGAACATGTCGTTACAACTTTGCTGTGATACAATTGTGAACCTCTTTTGAGGGATGTGGAATGATAATGACTAAACTTCTTGAGTTTTATAATCATGATTGCTAAATGATTGCTTTCTTTAGCTACAGGTCTTATAATGGCACCCAAAGAAAAGAGCACCAAACCTACTAAGAAAGTGACAAAGGGGAGTGTACCTCGAAGACTCTTTGATGAGGGATCCAATTACGAGGAGGAGGAGTCACTGCTCAAGAAGCAAAGGAAAATGAAAATCCTAAAAGATCCTTCTCCACCTCCATTAGTTGAGGTAGAGGAGAGTGAAAAAAGTGATACTGAAGCAACAACAACACCTAACAGTATTGCTTCTAAGAAGCCTGAGTCTGAGCATTCTGAGTTTGGGGAGCCTCAGTTAGAGCATGCTGATTCTAAGCAACTTGAATCTGAGGGACCATTATCTGAGTCCCCTTCTGCTGAGCAACAAAATGATGAAGAATCTCTGATTTGTGGAACTCTGGTTAAATGCAAGAACCCCGGGGTTCAATACAGTGCTAGGTGGAAAATTCCTAAGGCACAGAAAATCTTCTATGATGGGCTTCTCAGAACTAAAAGAAGAATTATTAAAAGGATAATCTTTGATGAAAAGAAGATTATCACTACTGGGTTGAGTAAATACCCTGAAGTGGAGCAAAAATTTCGAGACTATAACTTGGGATGGACCGCAAAAGGAGGAAGCTCATTTTGACCTACACTAGTTTGGGAGTTCTATGCAAACTATCAGGATCGACTGGAGAACATGTGCAAAGAAGGAGAGAAATCAGTGGATCAACCTTTATTGGATAAAGTTCCAGTATGGGGTATGATGGTGGATCTCTCAGAAACAACAATTAACAAATTTCTTCATGGCCCCAAATTTACTCCTCAGGCTACTTCATCTGCATTCTACGCTCAGTTAAAGCATCGTGCAAATCAATGGTCTTGGTTAGCCACTCTCATAGCTGAAGGGAAACCTAAATGGCTGACCAACCTGAATAAAAGGATTTTTAAGGCCTCCCTATCTCAAGAGACAAGGTCTTGGTGGGGTGTAGTGCGCACCCATTTGATGCCTACTAAGGGAGATAACATCATTAGAGATGATAGAGCAATACTGGTCGCAAGTCTTATGGCTAAACTCAGTTTGAACTTCAGAGAGATCATTGTTGAGGAGATGAAAATTTAGGTCTCAAGACCCGACACGACATATCCTTTCCCTTGTCTAATCATGAGGTTATGTTAGGCAGCTAATGTAACTAAAGTTTCAGGGATAGATAATGAATTGCCTACCAAGAAAACCCATAACCCCATCCGATATAATAAAAATCAGCTGAGGATGACACTTGGCAGAGGAGCAGGGGTTGAAACAGATCCACCAATTACAGGTACCAGCTCAGCACCTAATGTAGCAGTGCAGAATTCTGAAGCTATAGCACCGATATCCTTAGCAATAGCAGAATCAGTGCCTAGAAATAAAACAAATCTATCATCTGTTGTGTCTACCACAAAATTTACCTTTAACCCAATGAATTTCAGGAGAGTGGCAAAACAATCCAAGTGGTGCAAGGCTCAGCTACAACTTTTTGCCAAACAATTTGCCTCTGCGGTAGACAAGAGGATTAAGGTCGCACTGGAGCTCTTTTGAGCCTTGGCCGGTCAGATTGATGAGTTATAAACCATTTTAATACACAGGTACGAGAAATATTGAGATCAGACCTTGCAAAATTTATAGCAACCCTAGATAAGGTAAAGGCAGATATTGGGGTATTACAGCAGCACCAACTTATGGTGTTGGCAGATTCGACTGTTGATGAGTCTGAAGGTAAAATCTCATTGCTTGATCTTACGAGGGAACCAGTAAAGAAAAAAAGAAGAAAGGTGAGAAGAAAGGTAAGGGTAAGAGAGAGAGCCCTGATAGTGACGAAGAAAGACAAGTAGAGAAAAAGGTGAGAAAAAAGGCTGAAAAAGAGGAGATGAAGAAGGGGATGATTGAGTCCTTAGTTGATAATGAGAAATGGGAGGCAGCTATCTGAGCGAGAGCCATAGGTACCTCAACTAGTAGGCCCCCAACAACTGTTGGGCTAGATGGGTCAAAACGAAGAGAGACTCCCAATGGAGATAAGACATCTGATGATGTAGCAACAGGGTCAGGGACCCATGATCCCCATGATTGAGCTACTCCAGGTATCCTCTAACTCTTAGTTTAGTTTTTCTTTGATTTTAAGTTGAGGGTGTAGGGTGAGTTGTTGTTGTAACATATTGTAGTTGACTAGGAGAAATACAAGTACCTGAGGTGGTTAACATGGTTTTGTTATTTTGTGAACACCTCTCAAATGGTCTAATTCTTTAACCATGTGATTTGCATCTAATTTTGATCACTGTGCATCTTTGTATGGCATTAGTTCTAGTGACTTGATAACCATTGCTAAACAGTTGCATGAACTGGATGATTAGTAACTTGTGATATACTTGTGTATCATGTGCGTGTGAGATTTTACTTAGTTTCCTTTCTATGTTGAACCCAGAACTTACCTGGTTAGTCTTATCTAGGTTGAAGGATAGGGTTAGGAAAGGATCATAGGCCGTTTTGATGTTATCCCACTTTAGCCTAAATGACCTTCCCTGTATGTATAATATCTCTTTATCCCTATTTTGAACTTGAATAACCTATTTCTTTTTATGACACCTATCACCGTCCCATTTATATCATAATGAACCTATTTTGGCCCTGGTCCTCCTTGGATATTGTGCACCTTGACTTAGGCAAATGGCCTAAGTTGAGAGTGGCTATCATAGGGGTTCGTGGCATAAAATGAGTATGAAGAAAGGTAGAATAAAAGAAAAAAATAAAAAATTAGGTGAGGTGGAAAAGAACAAGAAAAGTAAAGTTGTGAAAAAAAGAACTGATTGTAGAAAGGACCGCACCTATCCGGAATATGTGTGATCAAGAAAAGAGAATAATAAAAAAAGGCTAATAAGTGAGACCCTAAAAGCTAGTGTAGTGTCAAAGAGTCTTAGTCGCTTTAAATATCATTGAGTATCATACCAGCCCCTAGCCTACATTACAAGCCAAAGAGAAGACCTATAGTGATCCTAGCTGATCTGTCTGGAAATTTTGGTAATGAAAATAAGGGAAAGCCTATGGTATTCGGCATACACTGATTGGAACCTGATTTTGAGAGTGAGAGTCTTTTGATTGTCCCTATGGTTACCTAAGTGATGTCTGATATAAGTGAAGTGGGACTTCTTTGTAGTGAGGGCACACTGGTTATATTGCTAAGTGCTAACTTATTTGGATAGTGTAGTCTTGGTATATGCATGGTTGTTATTGTTGAACTGATGCCATATCTTGATTCCTGTGTGTCACATTGTTGTTCTTCAATAACATACATAGTTGTTTTTAAATTGATTGACCTTGGAGATGGTAAAGATGTTTTGAGATAATATGGATGGTTAACCGCTGAATATGCATTGTATCCTCTTGGTTGTGTTTTAGTTGCTTGAGGACAAACAATTGTTTTAAGTTGAGTGTGTTGATGTGTGATCAGATGCTAACACATTTGAGGCTTTTAACTAAGAATAATTGTAAAGTCTTAAGCAACTTTTGGCATTTTTGATTGTTTTCCCTTTGATATTGCAGTAAAAGTTGACATACAAGAGAATCAACAATAATGGGAGTAAAAGAGTTGATTTCTGAGCAGATAGAGAAGAAAAAATAGCTGACGACTTGTTTGATAAGTCACCAGCCTTGTGATAAGCTATCAAAGTTGTCGTCAGGATTAGACAGAGAATGGCCTTCATTTAGAATGTGTGATGACATCTGTGATAGGCCGTCAGATGTCTGATAAGATAAGCCGTCAGGATCATTGTCAGGCTTAGGCAGGGAATAGATTTTGAAGTAAAGAAGTGATGACATCTCTGATAAGTCATCACATGTCTGATAAGCCATCAAGCCTCATATTCAGCCCAAGGTAGAGATTATCAAAGTGAAGAGGAGCTGATGACATTCCTGATAAGCCATCAGACTCCTGATAAGCCGTCACACACGTCGTTACCTGTCCAAGAAAATACTGTGATCTATGATTTTGCTACCATAATTAGATTAAAGTATTTAAAGCATATTTTAGGGTTTTCATTGATGATCTCAGACATTTGGAACGCACGTTTTGAGCACTATTTCTCTCTATCTTCTGACTTTAATTCTTTAGAGAGATTATTACAATTGTTTTAGGATTTTTTACTGGATCAAATCTGAGAAACACTTGTTGCTATTTTTCTTGCTGTAAGATCATCTATCTAAGTATGAATTCAACTCTTTGTCTTGCTTATTTTATTATAAGTAGCTAAATTCCCTTAACCTGAGTTGTGGGATCTATGGGTTTGGGTTTATAACGTAACTAAGTGTTCAAGATTCTAAAGGTGGTAGGAACTTCTTTTAATTCCATTATTTTACATGTTGACTATTGGTTGCAAATAATAGACTTTGCTTACGGGTGATTTGCTTGAGATGAGAAATCAACCCTAGTAAGAAGTGAATTATCAATAGAGACTTAGAAGCATTAAACTTCCATTTAATAATTAATACTGTAACAAGATTAATTAACTTGGGATAACATCCTGTTATGAAATATAAACTCCCTAAGTTCGAGAGAATTAGGTAATTAAATGTCTAATTAGGTTGAGAAACATTTAGACATAACTTTGACAAGGATAGTCTGATGTTCCTACCCACCATAAGAATCTTAAACCGTTACTAGCGTCTGTCAAATCCCAATACCTATAGTGAACATAACTCTGGTTTTCCTTATCATATTAATTTCAAACACTGAACTGAGAAGTAACTATTTGTTACACTTCCAAAAAACCCCATTCATAGGAAACTGGTAACTATCAATTGATTAACCCACAGATAACTCAAATTCACACCCTATTCCTTGGGGGATTTGACCTCAACCTAGTTAGGTTATATATTGACAATGATCGTTTACATTCTCGTAAGAGAGGTGTAGTTTGAGCATTATCATGCATCTTCTAGCATATTCCAAGCAATCTTTCTCCATCGTTGGCCAATAATATTGCATCTTTTTAATGTGAAAATAAAGATTTGGTCCAGACTGATGAGATCCATAAACTCTCGAGTGTGCTTCTTGCAATGCTTGAACTGTCTCTTCTTTCCCTAAACATCTCAAGAGTACCCCCTCAAATGATCTTCTGTATAGCGTGTCCTTATAGTAAAAGAAGCGAGGCACACGACGACGGATGTCAGCCTTCTTTTTGGATCTTCTAGAAGTATTTCATAACACAAGTATTCAAAGAGAGGATGTCTTCAATCTTTCTTTACAACTTCAGACATGACTACTAGGTGCTCAACCTTATTTTATACATCTTCATGTTCTTTTGACTGTGGTACCACCCATTCTTGGCGGATAGTTACTCATGTCTAATTTAGAAAAGTTAGAGATAAGTACAAAGCAACTAGGGAATCATTTTACTTATATTATTTCCTTGGCACATGCTGGAGGGTTACTCATTAAAGCCATTTGATGTTGGGTGTATTTATGCATTCTAGTGTCACTATTCTAGCCTTTTTAACCTTGTTTTGAGAATGATTCGTGTGCTAAATGGGTTGTTAATGGGATAAATATGTATCAAAGTGTTAAATCATGTGTTTATAATGTTCAAAGTGAATTCCAAACAAGTTTGTACTTAAATGATTCATTTAGAGTTCAACCCGAAAAACTAGAGTTACTAGCTTGAGCTAGGTGCTTGTCTAGTTGATTCCAGTGGATTCTATTGTGTTTAAAGTGTTCCAAATGGTTTTTATGTGTAATTATATGTGAAAAAACTTGTTTATAATTCTCAAGGATCAATTGGATCAATCCAAGGGTCAAAACAATGAGTTAAAGATCAAAGTGAAATTATCCTATGCTTAGCTTATGTTTCTAGTTCGTCGTGTTGGATATTGTGTTGTTTTGAGCTTTAAATTGTTGTGTTTAATGCTATAGTATTCTTGTTTAATGGATTATGATGATATATTAAGGATATACAAGCTTCAAATCAAGTAGGAACAAATCAAAAAGGCTCGAAATGGCTCAATGAAGGCCCAATACGCAGATTGATGTACTTTTGGACCCCTGGAATGTATTGGGCGTGTGTAGACTATAGTAGTGGCCAATGGAAGAGTTCAAAACATCACTATATTCAGAAGAGGCCCAAAATAGTAACCAACTAATTCGTGGTAGTCCTCATTTCGGTGCTCCCTTGCCTTAGAAAAATTTTGAACAACAAATTTCAGAGGCTTAGGGAAATTTGGAGGCGACACCCTACCCAGTCCCGGGATTAATAGCTCAAGGTTTTATTGTCCAACATGGAATGAGCTTTGTCTTATACTATAAATACATGTTATATCGCGTTTTTACATACTTTTTTTGGACATCTTGGAGCATTAGAGGCTACCATAACTTCTTTTTAGGTTTTATCATTCTTTAATTTAATTTCTTTATGGTTTGTATCATCTATCCAAGGGATTGGATGATGAATATTTTCATTAATGGATAAAACTCCTTTTTCGGCTTTAAGGCCAAGATCATGACTACTTTAGTTTTGAATTAATTTCATTTAATTAATTATCATTATGGTTGTTTGTTTATTCTTAATTTAACTATTTTGAGGATTGGGTACCCTTAGAATACATCAATTGTCTACCTTTTGATCTCGGGAGAGGGAATAGGGAGATAGAAGATGGGAATAATTAAAGTATGGTTCTTATTTCTTTATAAAATAAGTAATTTGAATTAGCATCTAGGACAGGTATGTACTTAGAAGCCTTACTTGATTCACACGTAGAATGATAGCTTTAAAATACTTATTTGGATTATTGCATCCCTACTCAACGATGTAGTTGTACTATCTAAATTAGGTAAAAGTTTAGAGGCCGGGAGACCATAATCATGTAATTAACCTTACGAATCAACAACCAATATAAGAAATTTAACAAATGAAGTTCGATAACGTATTATGATTGTTCGTAAGCCTTAACCCTAGGCTTCTATCCACTGATTGTCCAAAGCATTACTTTTTTGCATTAGTTTAGTTTATTTTTAGTTTACAATTCTAAAACTCTATTTTTTACTCTGCTCAATTGGTTAAACTAGAATTGGATAATCGGCGAACGCTAGTCCTTAAGAGATCGATACTTGGGCTTTCTTGAATCCACTTTACTACTTGATAAGACCACGTACACTTGTGTGTACGATTGGGCACTGTCAAGTTTTTGGCACCGTTGCCGGGGACTTGAATATGCAACTACCTTATTTTTAGTTTTTCAATATTGAGTTGTAAATAGTTTTTGTTTGTTTTTTAGATTCTTATTATTTTCCCTTATTTTTATTTTTTTTCACACTCTTCTTGAGATTTCATTCTTGGATAGATGGTTTTTGAGGGATAATTATTCTTGTCATTATTGTGGAGGACCCCACCATGAGGCTTTTTGTCCAGATTTTGATCCAAGCATTTAGTGGGGACCTGCTTATTTTTTACCTGTGCAGGACACTACAAGTTGGTGTGTGGCTTGTGCAAATTTGTATCACTCTGCATATATATGTCCTTTTTATCCTGATTCAGTCATGTTTGTGGGCAATGCTCAACAAACAACTAAGGAGGTTTAGGAAATACCATCACCACCATCTCCACAGAGGCAGAGAAAAATACAAGAATCACAACCACTCAGTTTCATCTTTATCTTGAGACTAAAACTGAAAAGGTGAATGAGAGTGAGTGTGTTATTGATAATGTAAATCTAGAAGTGGGATTGGTTGGGCCTCATTCAAAGCACTCTTCTATATTATGTTTAGATGATATCTTATCTGTGGAATCATTTAAAATAGTGGAAGAGTGTGAAGATGAGGAACAAGAATTCTATATTCTTGATTTTACACCAGATAAGTAACATAAAAACACATCTCACTTTAAAGTTGAGTGGTTTACCATGCATCATCCATTATTCGATTCATTAATCTTTGTGCCACCTCCCTATGATCGAGGCAAAAAGATAGATGCGGAGTTGGGGGTGAAATTCATATCCTCTAGGTAGAGGAAAAAGTTAATTGGGTCATACTGCGACACTAAATTAGGTACTTTTTGGGAGGCAACCCAAGCTAAGGTATGTTTTATTTTCATTTATTTTAGTTTTTTTTACTTCACGTAGTTTTTGTTTTTGGTTGAGTCACAGGTTGATGGAAAGTCTGAGTACTAGACACTTGAGTTAAGAAGCATGGCAAAAACTGAGTGTGGGGTCTCATAGACCTCTTTATTAGTAAATATGCTACTAGCTATGCCTAGAGGCCTCAGGGAGTATTTCTATCTCTTACTTTAAAAGTTTACTTTGGGGACAATATAGATTTTTAAGTGTGGGATGAGGAAATTCTCAATTTTTGGCTCAATTAATTTTTTTTTAGGAGAGAAATAAGTGATATATTTTTGTTGGTGCTATTTTTGATTGCATGGTGCAAGTGATTTTAGTTATATAAGTGTGTTGATTTTTGAAATTACTACTTTTGAGACTCTTAGGCTCATGTTTGTGACTCTTGTACTTTTTGGCATAAATTTAAATTCATGCTATTATTTGGTTGGGAGTCTATGATGATCCTAAATGAGTTGAGCATGTTCCATGTGCGTGTGACATTTTTGTATATTCCTTGTTACATGTGATGTCTATAAATTTCTCGTTGTGTGTGTAAAGCAAAATAAAGAGTGGGTTTAGGAGATGATATAGACATTTCTTTGATAGCCTTGTTTTATATCTTTTATTTGTCCTACCCTTTGTGCATTATCCTTGTTAACCCCCATTGATCCTTTAGCCTTTTATTTGGTAGCCGTATAAGTATCTTAATCCCTTCTTTGATAGACCTTAATTTGATCCAAAAAGCTCCTAAGTGCTTTAATAAAAAAATAATTAAGGAGTTTAAGATATTGAAGAAGAAAAAGGTAAAATTAATGCCCCAAGGTAATAGTTATTGGTGTTTATATTTGATTTGTGGTGGTTGGGAGTGATATAAATGGTGTTAGAAATATTCTCGTGGTTGTAGAAAATGAAAAAAATTGAATCTTGAAGGAATAAACAATACGCCCACCAAGTGTTTGTGAAAATGCTTAAACAAGATGGGGCAAAAATAAATTGGTTTTAAATGTATAATGTAGTGTATTAAAGAGATTAGAGAGGTTAGTCACTATTCCTAAATAGTTCCTACCCTTCCCTTAGCCTACATTACAACCCGAAAAAGACCTATTTGATCCTATACTTGGCATTCTAATATTAGTGGAGCACTACACAAAGGGCAAGACTATGGGTCATTATGGGTAACTCTCTTGTTGTAAGGGGAACATGTTTAATGAATATGGGTGATTTGTATGATGTCCTTGATTAAATGATAAGAATGATTTTACCAACTAGGTGAGTCAATTCTTGAGGCTAGGATGTTTTGGAGTAGTGTTCATAAGCTTTCAATTGTGTTTGTAACATGCTTAGTGTAGAAACTTCCATTCCATGTAGTCATTGTAGTACTAGCTTGAGTGTCTTGCATGTAGTAGAAGTGTATAATCTCCATCTTATGATGTTTATAGTAAAGAGTTGTTCGAGGACGAACAAGACTTTAAGTGTGGGGTGGTGATGTTGGGTGTATTTATGCATTCTAGTGTCACTATTCTAGCCTTTTTAGCCTTTTTTTGAGAGTGATTCATGTGCTATATGGATAGTTAATGAGATAAATATGTATAAAAGTGTTAAATAGTCTGTTTACAATGTTCAAAGTGAGTTCCAAACAAGTTTGTACTTAAATGATTCATTTAGAATTCAACCCAGAAAACTAGCGTTACTAGCTTGAGCTAGGTGCTTGTCTAGTTGATTCCAGTGGATTCTATTGTGTTTAAAGTATTCCAAACGATTTTTATGTGTAATCATATGTGAAACAACTTGTTGATAATTCTCAAGGGTCAATTGGATCAATCCAAGGGTCAAAACAATGAGTTAAAGATCAAAGTTAAATTAGCCTACGCTTAGCTCGTGTTTCTAGTTTGTCATGTTGGATGTTGTGTTGTTTTGAGCTTTAAATTGTTGTGTTTAATATTATAGGATGCTTATTTAATGTATTATGATGATATATTAAGGATATACAAGCTTCAAATCAAGTGGAAACAACTCAAAAAGGCTCAGAATGGCTCAACGAAGGCACAATATGCGGATTAAAACACTTTTGGACCCCTGAAATGTCTTGGGCGCGTGTAGATTGTAGTAGTGGACAATGGAAGCATGAAATACACTAATGGATTCAAAATAGGCCCAAAATAGTAACCAACAGGCGCGTGGTGGTCCTAACTACGATTAGCTTGCTACACGGGCTCATTTCGGTGCTCCAGGGCCTTAGAAAATTTTTGAACAACAAATTCCAGAGGCTAAGGAAAATTTGGAGGCAACGCCCTAACCAGTCCCGGGCTTAATAGCTGCAGGTTTTCTTGTCCAACACAAAATGGGCTTGCTCTTATACTATAAATACATGTTATATCACATTCTTACATACTTTTGGACATCTTAGAGCATTAGAGGCTACCACAACTTCTTTTTAGGTTTTATCATTATTTAATTTAGTTTCTTTATGGTTTGTATCATCTATCCAAGGGATTGGATGATGAATATTTTTCATTAAGGCTAAAACTCTTTTTCTGAGGTTAAGGCCAAGATCATGACTACTTTTGTTTTGAATTAATTTTGTCTAATTGCTTATCATTATGATTGTTTGTTTATTCTTGATTTAACTATTTTGAGGATTGATTACCCTTAAAATACATCAATTGTCTGCCTTTTGATCTCAAGAGAGGGAATAGGGAGATAGAACATGAAAATAAATAAATTGTGGTTCTTATTTCTTTATAAGGTGGTTGAAGAGGCTGGTGTAAGGTGGTTGACTAGATTGTTTAATGAAATTTTCAGGACGGCAAAGATGCCCGAGGCGTGGAGGTGGAGTACCATGATCCCTCTCTATAAGAATAAGGAGGACATTCAGAGTTGTAATAACTATAGGGGGATTAAGTTATTGAGTCACTCTATGAAGATCTGGGAGAGAGTGGTCGAGGTGAGGCTGAGACGGATAGTGTCTATCTCGGAAAACCAGTTCGGATTTATGCTCGGCCGCTCGACGACGGAGGCAATCCACCTGGTACGGAGGTTGGTGGAGCAGTATAGGGAAAGGAAGAAGGATCTGCACATGGTGTTTATCGACCTGGAAAAGGCTTACGACAAAGTCCCCAGGGAGGTGCTTTGGAGATGCTTGGAGGTGAGGGGAGTACCGCAGGCATATATCAGAGTAATTAAGGATATGTATGAGGGAGCAAAAACCCAGGTGAGGACGGCGGGAGGAGACTCAGAGCATTTCACTGTCCGGACAGGATTGCATCCGGGATCTACTCTTAGTCCCTTTTTGTTTGCGTTAGTAATGGATGTGTTGACGCGGCGTATTCAAG
>NW_025833294.1:0-4243 GCF_002878395.1 Capsicum annuum | reverse complement strand
CCCTTATCCACTTAGTGACTCACCCATAATTCATCATTTTAACACTAATCCTCATATACACATATAACTCACAATTACCACTTAACTTTTCACAAATAATCAACCTAAGCTCTTTCACAAATCAAATCAAGCCTACTAATTCATTCCCATAAAACATACATCATTAACCTTAAGCTACTACTCTTACCACCACATTCTACATCTAAAGTTCAAGCCTATAGTCTAGCAACGATCATGTACCACCGGTGAAGCATGGAACATATTATATTGGTCCATCAAATTGGGAAATCAACTCAAAATACTCATTTCATTTAACTACTACCTACAATCGGAATCCCTTCATGACATTACTATTACAGCTTAAAATTCACTACATCCCTTCTCATATGAAGTACTAGTTTACAACCACTAAAGAAAAGAAATTCAAGGGGGGTAAAGTCACATAATAGACATGGTAAACTTTAATCTCATATTATAATCCAATACGATCTTATCTACATATTTTATTTTCTCACATCATACTTACTTACCCAAGCATACATTTAGACTAGCTTAAAATTCCACATACAAAAATTAGTCTATACTTATAACTTATTGGCTAATCTAATCGTTTTCATTCACAGACCATAAGGGATTTCTGTAACCACCATAACTATCCACTCTAGACTCTTTCCTATTTTGAATAAATAAATCAAAAATCAAATCCAAACACTTTCTCCACACACCACCATACAATTTACAAGTCTTGCCACAATATTTTCCAAATACCATAAAAGAAAGAACCACTACTAAATCAAAGGGTTATATAACTAAAACTACTTATTTGTACAATAGTCACCCTCACTCTGACTACTAACTTAGTGACTTCATGTCACCAACTTTGGACCAACTTACTACCATTAGGTCATAACACTTTAACATATACTACTACTCGGATAGAAATATAGTTCCAACATTCTTCTACACATTATTCCTGGAACAAGAATTTGAAATCATGATTTCATCAAGATCAAAGTTTACACTTGAATCTCTAACAGACTCCTCTCAAGTCCTTGTACAATTTTATAATATTTTATGACTCAATCAGAAAGGATCATACCATTTAGATTCTAGACATCTGCACTTGAATCACCTCAATAATGAGATATATCTGAGAACATTAGGGTAAGAAAAGAATTGGTATAACTTTACTTTCATATGGTCACACCATAGCATGAACTAGAGTATGAAAGAAGAACATTCTGACTCTATAGCACAAACTTGAACATGAAGAAAGAGAGACATTCCTAAACGTCTTGTAGCCTCCTACTTATAAGTGTGGCGCGCTACACACCCATAAACAAGACTCTACCCGATGCAATTTTGCAGACACCCTGGGACCATGAACCGTGCTTTGATACCAAGTTTGTTACAACCCGAGCTCGGGCCCTAGCCGTAACATACATCCCAAGCCATGAGGCCCCGACGCTCTTCTAAATCTAGTAATCATGCAAAATATTCACATAATATAAGAAAATTTATGTAAAACAACACATGACCGAACCATGGTCAATCTCATAACTTGAACAATTTGAAAAGGAATTTCTAAATATTCTAAACATGTGACAACCATCTGCAAAATCTCTAACATTACAATATCTATCATAAATTTGAAACATAATTGGGATAAAGCCCCAGTAGACCATAAAAAGAAAGAAGCAATGTAATCTAAAAATCAGGCCTGCCAAAATTGAGAAGGCTCACTAACTGCAACTTCTGACACACATAGATCTACTATTGGATAGAACCACAGGATTGTGCCTCAAATCCTGAGATATAAGGGGTTAATACATTTTT
Organism: Capsicum annuum; assembly: GCF_002878395.1. Classification (NCBI taxonomy): domain Eukaryota; kingdom Viridiplantae; phylum Streptophyta; class Magnoliopsida; order Solanales; family Solanaceae; genus Capsicum; species Capsicum annuum. The sequence goes on along the minus strand of NW_025833294.1, from coordinate 2,407 downwards.
ACTAGTACGCAGAGCAATCTAAAATAATGTGTGTGTATATATATAACATAGATGAGAGCAAATTTGAAATATCATGCATAAAACAGTTAAAAATACATGGGCAATTTCAATGACCTTAAAAAAATCTTGTCAATACAAGTCTAATCTTTGTGTTACTTTTGAGTTAGGTGGTATACCCCTACAAGTCTGATATTTCACGGGCTATATGGAATGCGCCATTAACTCGGCAGGGAAGCCCCAACCCAAGTTTGCCGCAAGAATTGGAGTTTATGATTCTGATACGTCACAGGACACTAGGCCAGCGTATAATACCTCTTGGGGAAATAATAACCCATAACGATAAAACACGATTTTGGGTAATGAGTTATCTGAACTCGTGCCTTCTTTAGGTAACCTCCTAACATCTCTTAAGCCTATTTTTAGCATTTTATAAATATGCATCTTTCTAAAATAAATTTCTAAAAAATCTGAATAAAATCTGACTTATGTTCTACTCTAAGTCTGTTATGACATTATCTATTTTGGTATCATAATTCCAAGATTTTTAAGTCAAATTATGAGACATAAAATATCATGTTATAGTCTCTTCATTCGAAACATAAAGTTTGGACCACCATAGCATTCAAACATTTCAAGAGAATTCATACTTCAAAACATATGTCAAATTATGCAAAGAATTCCTCTTTTCAATAATTCAACAAACATGTGGTGGTCATGTATTTTTGACAAACCATGGAATCCTTTCATTATATGTCTTCAACATTTATCAACATGTAAAACCCCATCTCATCAATTTAAAATCAATCTTAAATCATTTAACAATAGTCAAGAACATTGATACCATGCTTCTAAATATAACATTCTTCAATTCATAACATGAGAAAATCAAAAGATGTTGCAACCTAAGAGGGAGTGTAAATAGTCATGCTCTCAATTCAATTATCAAATTTAAATGCATACAAACATATATTTATATATATGTAAACAAAAATTAATCTTTATTTAAGGGACGGCCTCAAGACCAAAGTAATAAATCAAAAGGATTCACAATGCACAATTGTAAATTTAATTCAAAACCCCTTAAAAAATTCATGATTTCTGAAACTTTAAACCTTATTCAAAGTGTTTTCAACAATTCCATGTAATTTAGGAAAACCCCACGTACCTTAGATTACAAAGTTTAAAGAGTAGAACTCGAATCTTGATTTGTTCCTGGAAATCTTGGACTTAAAGATTAATTTCTTGCTTTCTTGTTCTTAGAGGAAACCCTAGTTTGATCTTGTTTTTGGAAGTGAAGAGGGATTTTTGATGTTGTATAACTGATGATAATAGACTAATAATATTTTTATAGAGTCATTAAATCAATTGGGGAGGTTTTTGGAAGAGGAAAAGTACTGAAACACCCCCTTTTGAAACCATAGTTTTAATGTTACTTTTGAAAGTGAAGGAGTTTTGATGTTGTGTAACTGATGGTAATAGGCTTGGTTGATGGACCTCGTCAGGAGGGTGACAAAACATCACCTTGACCATCGGGTTATGTCCCATGACTGAACTCACTATTTTAGGGGTGACAGATGTCTTGACGGTCCGACAGATCGACCGTCGCACCCTCGGTAGATTGATACCTCTCTGTAAAATGGCCATAACTTTTTACTCTGATATTACATTAAGGAAAAATTGGTGGCCTTGGAAAGAGGACTCAAATTCCTTTTGTTTTATATATAGTAGGTCCCCTAATTAGTTATATATAAGAATTTATGCTCTATTGAAGTTGAATCAAGTTTGGACGCTCAGCAAAACTCAATCGATAGGAAAACTTTTAACTCGTCCTTCAGTTAGGGGACCTCTATGATCTCAATTCATGCTCAAATAGATTCCCACACTACATAATTGATTAACATAGTAAATTTGAATTGGATTTCTTAGCTTTTGGAACCTTTACAAATAGAGGTGACAGTTTAGATTCTAGCTTGAAAGTACGGGGTGTTATACCAACACAAATACAATACACACAGAGTGAACAAGGGTAGAAAAAATAGAGATAAGATTAAGAGTGTGAGGGAGAGACGTTAGAGAGAGATAGAAGAAGAGAGAGAAGAATGAAATAGAATTGATTGGAGAGAGATTAGAGCAACAGAAAGAGGAAAACACTCGCTGGAAATTTATGGATTAGCCACCGGAAACCACCTTCGTCGCTGTCGTTACTGCTCTGTAATTTATCATTGGAGAACATCTCCGTTCGCCCAAATTCATCTGAATCAGACTGTTTTTTGTCAAAACTAACCTAAAATTCCAAAGTTCTGCCAGAAACGTGTATGGGTCTTGTTTGTTTTTTGCATTCTATGTTTGATCTTAGCGGAAAACAAAGTGATGGGTGTATATCGGAGCTGGTTTCATATTGAGGTTT
>NW_025833293.1:0-1490 GCF_002878395.1 Capsicum annuum | reverse complement strand
TCTTTTGTAGAATAAACTCTCAGGAAGATCCTTTCACTATGTGGATTATTTACCCCAAAATTATGTTACTTCTGTGGTCCTACTATTTAATCTTTAATGCCTTTCATTGGTCGCAGATAAGGGCTTGTAGTATTGTATTCCTTAGCAAAGAAACAAATAAACATAGATGATTAGTATTGGGCATTATCTGATAAGGAAAATGTCTGTATATTACTTTATTTATTTAATTGATTGATATAATCTTTGTATTGTAGGCACAACTCAATCATGACAAGTTCATCAACAAAAAAATTAAAATATTTGACAAAATATCTCGTGTGTGGAAATGATCGAGTTAGGGGAGATTGTGCTAAATCATTTGAAGATATCGATTTTGATAGTTTTTCTGAGAAAGATAATGATAATGACCTTGAAGGACCATCCATCGAAAATGATGCGCAAGTAATTGAAGCTTCTCAAATCAAGGCAAGTCGCAAAAGAAAACGTTCTTTTGAGGTGCAAGATATCGGTGATATATCAATAAAGTTTGGAGAAGTGGCAACGATAATCGGTAGGATGGTTGATAGTCGTCTAGATGTGACAAAGTTGTATGAAGAAGTTATGGCAATGGAAGGTTATAATGAAGAGTTCCTCGGTGATGCTTTTGATTATTTGGTACAAAGCGACACTTAGCTAAGGTATTCATGGTCAAAAATAAAAATCTTCGTAAGGTGTGGTTGGAGCGATTCAAGCAACAACAATAGTGACACCTATTGGTTGGTTTAGCTTCATAGGATTAGGAAGTAATTATTATTCGCATGCTTTTATTTTTAATAATGTATCGTGTATTTGCTTCCAAACTTCTCTCTTTTCTTTTGTTTTTGATAATGTATCGTGTATTTGCTTTCAAACTTCTCTCTTTTGTGCATTTGTGAGAGTTGATTAGGAAGCTTGAATTATGTAAGTAATAGTAGCTTAAATTTTAGCATCTTGTAATATTTTGATACTCGATATTGATATTATTTGCTATGCTTAAATTAGTTCCAACAGAATGTTGAGTTGCTTGATATATTAGTTATTTGTTTAATGGTATTTTTCAAAAAATATTTTTGCCTCTCATCAATCAAACAACTAAAAACATTTTTAAGAAAAATATTTTCCATTCACCAACCAAACATCATAAAATCTTTTTTGGAAAATATTTTCTACCCACCAACCAAACATGAGAAAATAAGTACAAAATCAACTTATTTTCCATGAAAATATTTTTCAGGAAAACATTTTCCATCATACCAAACACATCCTTTGTTTTTGTCAGTGTAATGTTTTTCTCTGTCAAAGTACGTATTTTTTGTCTGATTTTTTTCTGATGTTGTAGTGTAAAAGTACGTAGTTTCTGATGTAGTTGATAAGTTCCTTTTTAAAAGGAGATGTGGGGAAGCAGTTGAGTGTCAGATAGGAGTGGGGGCAGTTGGATAGGATAAGACTTCTTTTTCCCTCTTTTTTAATAT
>NW_025833292.1:0-1859 GCF_002878395.1 Capsicum annuum | reverse complement strand
TATATGGGATCTTCCATTAACTCGGCAGCCAAGCCCCCAACCCAAGTGTGTTGCAAGGGTCGGAGTCTCTGAATCTACTACGCCACACGACCGTCGCCAGCGTACCATAATAATCTACCCGTATCGACAAATATGGTTTCAGGCTAAGAGTTACTTGAATTTATGCCTTATTTGGGTAACCACCTAACTCTCTTTATGCCTATTTTTAGTTCTCTAAACATGCATGCTCTGAAAACATACTCTGAAATCTTTAACTCTGTCATGGCATATACACATCTATGGCATCGTCATACCATTGACTTTCAAGTCACATTCTCTAAGTCATTTATAGCAATTTATATCTCTATTTTCAAATCATGAAGTTCAGGACCACCATATCAATAATTCATTCAAGAAACTCATGTAAAACCATGCAGTTAGTTCTCTTTATCAAGGATTCAATAAATAAACGTGGTCATGTTAAAAGTCTCAATCTCATATAATTCTTTCTCTTTAACATCACATAGTTATATGAAGAAACACCCTCTCAACAATTTAAAATCATATTCAAGTACAAGGACATTAAGAAAACATCTTTCAAATCATAAAACATGCATTTCAACTATTTTCCAACAAAACCATAAGCTTTAATCCAATACAAGAGAGGAAGTTCATAATTTATGCTCTCAAACAATCTTAAATCCCATACATATATGTATATATGTAAATCAATTTGGGGGATAGTACCACAAGGTCAAAACAATAGTAACATTAAAACATTTGAAGTACGTAATTTAGATTATAGATTCTAAAACCCCTTTGAAATTCATGCATAAAATCTTAAAAATCATGCTCTAATGGTTTTAAGCCCGTGTAGTTTTTAGGATAAACCCCACGTACCTAAATTTAGGAAGTTGATGAATGATTCTTGAAGCCTATGGTTTAGGGATTCCAGATCTTCAATTAGTTTTGAAAACACACGGTTGAATCTTAAGTTATTTGGGTTTTTAGTTTGAAACCCTAGAGAGTGTTCTTGTGAATTTTTGAAGAAAATATGAATTATGTGGTCACTTGAGATTATAATTTCGTGTTTAAGCTAATAAGGGGATGGAAAATACCTAATATACCCTTAATGAGATGGAATAATAAAATATAACTGGGAGCACAATTTTATGGGCCACCGCGACGCGCCACAATCTCGGTGGCTCACTGAAAATTGACGAATGGGATTCTTAGGGTCACCGTGTCGCAGAGCCATCGTGTTGTCCCACTGGTTGGGACCTGAAACTTCAGTGCAATGTGCCACAATCGCGATAGGCTACTGGAATTTAAAAATTACTAAATAGACCCCCCTTTGCGATGTGCCAAGCACCAAAATGACGGTGTTTTACGATTAGTACTTAAATTAGCCATAACTTCTTTCCCTGGTATCGGATTTGGATGAATATTATATCGACGGAAATCTCATTCAATTTACCACATGATAAAAAGTCAAAATTAAGGAAATTATATATGGTTTAAACTTTACTCACTTTGGAAGTCAAAAAAATAAGACAAAGTCTCTTTGACTCTATTCTAGTCATTTAACTCTAAGAGCATATTACCATGAGCTAACGCATGGACGATGCGGGGTGTTACATTATCTCCCCCTTGAGATCATTCGTCCCTAAATGATGACACGGAACACAGACAAACACAATTTAAGGTATACTAAGACCATAAAAGAATAAAGCAAGGATTGTACCTTCCATTTCGTCATTCACAGGATCAAATAGATTTGGATATCTATCTCGCATGTCACCTTCTGATTCCCAAGTTGCTCCTTCAACTTTTTGATTTTTCCATAACACTTTAACCAAAGTTATCTCTTTGCTCCTCAA
>NW_025833291.1:0-1295 GCF_002878395.1 Capsicum annuum | reverse complement strand
GGAAACAGAAGCAGATATGCGGACCACGTACCCTCGCCTCTTCTTCGTAAATTTAGACTCAGCCTAAGTAAGAATTTTCCCTTGAATCTACTCAATTTCATGCTCAGATTTTTTTTATAAACTTAGTATCAGCTACCATTCATATCCAGTCATATATTCATGAGTCCGTTCAATCAAATATTCATGCATCAAATATGCATGTTTAGTAGAAGAGACTCAGCTTATCAGTAATCCCAGCCATGTACTCTTGTATCAGATATGCATGTTTAGTATGAAATTTCAGAATATCAGTAATGTCAGTCATGAAATCATATTCCAGTCATGCATGTCCAGTAAACAAGTTCAGTCAGTCAGTATTCCCAGCTTAGTTAGTCTCATTCTAGGATGAATATTCCCAAGGGGGAGATTGTAATACCCCAAAAAATCCAAAGCACTATTAGAGCCATATGCCAAGATCATTCATAGTACATCTTGGTTATTTTATAGTTTTATGAGTAATTTAGATGTATATTAAGGCTTCAAATAACTCCCAGCTATTACACGAATCAAAACATTCCTTACTGATTAAATTCTTAAGAAGGATATTGGTATAGTAAAATTCAAATTATTGTATCTCTCATTATACTTGGAATTATTGAGATCTTGACCTATAAACAGATATATAATTGAATTATCTTTCCAACAATACTAATTTCTCCTAAATCCAATATCGGAGCAAAGAGTTATCCCCATTTTACCACAGCATGTCAAGCTGGAAAATGGTGATGGCATTTCTGACGGACTATCACATTTCTGACGACCTTTTTGACGACGTCGTCACATTCTGACAACATTTCTGATGACTTCGTCAGCCCTGGGTAGAAAATCAAGAATTTGGACCCCTTTTGTGAAGACCATTCGTGACGTCCTATCACAGACCTGACGGCCTGTCACGGATGGCGCCAAGTATATTTTTCCAGCAATTCAAGGTCATTTTTGCAAGGATATTTTGGTCATTTCCTTCACCTTTCACGACTTATAACCCTAAAGAGGCGTAATTTTTCCCATTTTTCTTTCAGTTAAGCATCTCAAAAACCCTCTCTTACGCTCTCAACCACAAGATTAGAGTTTCCATCAAACTCATCTCTCAAAAGCAAGATTCAAGCCTTTTTCCAAGATAATCGAGAATTAAGTTTCCCAATTCAAGAAATCCCCATCAAATCATCAAGGTCCCCTTTCTAATGTATGCGTAGTGTTCATCTATGGATCCAATCCGTTCATAGAGCTCAAGAACCATGTTTTAAATATTATTTTGT
>NW_025833290.1:0-1117 GCF_002878395.1 Capsicum annuum | reverse complement strand
GCTTAGACAAGAATTGTTTTCATCAAAACTGAAGCTTTGTGATCACTATTGTATTATTTTTTTGTAGTTTACAGGTCGTAAATAAATTTACAGGTGGTAGATGAATGTTGATCGGCTTTGAAAATTTTTTTTAGGTAAAGATTAGGTTTAGTTGTATTATTTTTATATCTCTGTTTTAGAATTTTTTTTTGTGTAAATGTAAAATTTAGTTGTATTATTTTGATATCTCTATTGTCGTATTATTTTGTTGTAGTTTACAGTTGGTAGATGAGTGTCGGACGGATTTGAGAAAATTTTTGTGTAAAAGTTAGATTTAATTATATTGTTTTGATGTCTCTATGATCGTATTGTTTTGTTTTTAGTTTACAGGTGGTAGATGAATGTCGATCGGGTTTGGGATTTTTTTTTGGTAAAGATTAGGCTTAATTAAATAAATTCTCCAAAAGATGTTGAATTTAATTATTGTATTTATCTTTAATATTTAAATAAATATCTTATTTAGTATAATGTTTGAACTCAATAAAGTGAGGTGTACATGCACAAGAAGAGTATACCTAAACTAGTATGTATATAAGTATGTATATGGTATATACGGTAAAGTTACATAATTTCGCTAGTAATTATTAAAAAAATACTACTATAATGAATAATAATTAAGTAAAATATGTTACATTAGATAATTTGTCTACTAAAATTTAACTCACGAGTAGTTTGAGAGAACCCTTGACCTGACATACCATTCGTAAAACTCAATTTTAAAATTATGCGTAAGTTGAAAATACAATTATTGAATAAATTCCTGAAAATGAAGATAAACTTTAATTTGAAATACTGATGGTCAACTTGAAAGACAACATAACAACTGAATTGACTAATATCTAATGAAGTCTTGACTCATGAACTGAAAGAGTTGCTAGGACATGACCCCGAGCTATCTTTATCGAAAATTAACAACAAAAATTATTTAATGAGTTGAAAATTTAGCAAAGTATAATCAAGTCCTCTGGATGCAATGAGGACTCACCACAGGCCGATACTGAATGGTCTGACGAAAGATTTGATTTCGGTCCTGAATCTGTATGTCAGAATCTACATCATGAAGTGATATAGCGCAAAA
>NW_025833289.1:0-1854 GCF_002878395.1 Capsicum annuum | reverse complement strand
TATATATATATATATATTGGTCAAGTTCCTATGTATGGAGAAATTTTAGAGAAGAAGATAATCCCCACCAAAATTTCCCCTAATCCAATTCTTTTATCCATCAATTGAACAAAAAGAAAAACCCCACCAAGCCACATGGGACCCCCTCTTTTGTCTCCATTCTTCTCTTTTATTTTATTTTTTGCTTTTTCTTTATATTGTGTCCTATGGGTATGAATATCATTGGTGGATTATGGGCATATGTGTGTGGCATGTGTAAAATTAGGTATGGCATGTGGAAAGATGAGTGTGGCGTATGGTAAAATGAGTAGGGCGTGTGCTCTTTTCATGTATCTAATGGAAAATGAAGGGTGAGGTGTTGAGGTGGTGTGGTGAAATGGATGCAAATAGAAATAAAAATAGAATAAAATAAAATAAAAATAAAAGTAAAAAATAAAAAAAGTAAAATAAAAATAAAATAAAATAAATGAAATAAAAATAAAAATAGAACTAATTAAATTATTTTTTGGGGAGGACAAAATTACGTGTCTACATCATGCCCCCTTTGGATGCAAATACATGGTGTTTTCATACAAAGCAGAAGACAACAAGACAAAATTTTGTCCCAATCTTTATTCAAAAGCACGGAGCGAGAGGAAGGAGGGAAACCAGGTCTTAACTTAGGACATCCTTCCTACCCACGTTATGAGAGAATCAAGTGACAGGTATTTGAAAGGATTAGACGGAGAGAAACTATACCGAGTTGGAGAATTGAGTGAGGTCCAATCGAGGCTCTGATCCGCTGCTCTATTATTACATCTAAAATAAAAATTATAGGTTAAAACATAAATGAAATTACAAAAACTCTATCTATGCAGCTTTCTTTGACTCTTGACTTGCTATTTCATCACCCTATTCTACAGGCGGGCTCCTGACTTACAATTTCTTCAACTCTTCGTTTTGCTTTAAATTTCATCACCCTGTTCTCCAGGAGGGCTCCTAACTTGCTATTTTTCAGTCGGTCAACTTTCAATTTTTTCGCCTTGTTGCTTGACTTTCAACTACTTCACCTTGTTGTTTGAGTTCCAACTATATTTTTTTCACCTTGTTCTTGATTTTCCATTTATTCGCTCTATTCTTCAGGCGGGCTCCTGGCTTATTATTTCATCACCATGTTCTTTAGGTGGGCTCCTGACTTTAAATTTCATCGCCCTGTTCTTTAGGCGGGCTCCTGACTTGCAATTTGATCACCCTGTTCTTCAGGTGGGCTCCTGACTTTTAATTTTATCACCCTATTCTTTAGGCGGGCTCCTGACTTGCAATTTGATAACCCTGTTCTTCAGGCGGTTTCCTGAAATATAAATAAAACTAGAACAAAAATTATCCGAAACAAAAATTATTATAAAGAAAGATTTCATTTTATTTTGAAAGTAATGGCCCATTCTTCAGAGGGTCCTGAACAAAAGTAAATTCCCATTATTCAGGAGGATTCTGAACAGAAAGTAAAATTCCATTTTTCCGGAGGGTCCTGAACAGAAAGTAAAATCTCATTTTCAGGAGGGTCCTTAACATAATGTAAAATCCCATTTTTCAGGGGGGCCTTGAATAGAAAGTAAAGTCCCATTTTTTAGGAGGGTCCTGAACAGAAAGTAAAATCTCATTTTCCAGGAGGGTACTGAATAGAAGGTAAAATCCCATTTTTTAGGATGAACCTGAACAGAAAGAAAAATCCCATTTTCCAGGAGGGTCCTAAACAGAGAGTAAAATCTCATTTTTCAGGGGGGCCTGAACAGAAAGTAAAGTCCCATTTTTCAGGAGGGTCTTGAATAGAAGGTAAAATCCCATTCTTCAAGAGGGTCCTGAACAAAAAGTAAA
>NW_025833288.1:0-2085 GCF_002878395.1 Capsicum annuum | reverse complement strand
AAAATTTTCCCGAACTGAACCCCTGGCGCGACGCAACGCTATCGCGTTGTGTCACTGGAATTTGACAATTGGAAAATTGAGGGATGGCGCGATGCGGAGCTATCGCGTTGCCCCTTCTTTTGTGATCTGGAACTTTGGCGCGACACGGAGAAAATCGCGCTAAGACACTGAATAAGGACAATTCTGAATTTGGGCCCTGGCGCGACGCGTCATAATCTCGGACCCCTACTGGAATTTGCGAAATGCCATTTCCTCTTATGGCAAGGTGCGCCACTGACTAATATGACGCTGTTTTACAATGGAAGCTTGATAGTCGTAACTTATGACCCGGTTATCGGATTTGGGCGAATCTTATTTCAATGGAAAACTTATTGAATTTCCCACATGCCAAAGAGAGAAAATCTTAAAAATTCCTCATGAAATAACCATCATTCAATTTAGAATCTAATACTAGACATTCTTGAGATGAAATTAGTTAGGAAAAGTATGGGGTATTACAACTCTTCCTTTTTGCATATTCATCATCGGCCAATGAGGCCTGTCTTTCGAGTCAAGCCCCGAAAGAAATTCTAAAGTGAGTTTCAAGGCATATGGATACAAGGAGTCGAAAGAAAAAGGATGGGTTAAAGTCCCATCTTTGAAGCGGCAAAGAGACAAGAAAGTCTCTTTTTGTTTATTTATTTATTCATAGTTGTCTCATGTATTTATTTATTTGTTGTCTCATTTCTTTATTTCATTATTCATTCATTTGGGCCTTGAAGCTAAGGGTGTTAAGTGGGCTGGATCGGGTCAACCCAAAATCGGCCCATGAGAGTTAACCAGTTAGTGGGCCGGTCCGGATCTGGGCCTGGTTAAACGGGCCGGGCCAGTTCCGGGTCCGACAGTAAAAAATTTCAAAACAACCCTAACCCAGTCCACTTAACCCAACCCGATCCAACCCACCTAAACCCGATCAAAACTAGTTAAAAATTCGGTCAAAATCGGTGAAAAAGGAAAAAAATAAAATGTTTTTTCTCTATTATACACTCTATATACCCACCTATATATATTTTAAATACGTTAAATAATAGATATACACTATATAAATAGCATATACTACATTACTATTTAAAAAATATATAAACATAATACATATACACAATTACACATGTAATATATACGTACCATAGAAGATATATACACATATATACGTACCATTCAATATATACATACTACTTTAAGTGAAATATACTACAATATATATACTACAATATACACACACACTATATATATAGTTATATACTAATTTGTAAAACATATACGCATGTATACATACCATTCAATATATACATACTACTTTAAATTATATGTACTTTAAATAAAACATATGCTACTTAATATAATAAGTTAATAAAAATTTATAGTAAATTAGTAATATATTAAAACTAAGTATTTAATTTAAACTAAAAATTCAATTTAAATCATTAAATGGAAAAAATTACAAAGTAAGGACTAAGGAGTAAATGAATGTTGAATTTTATTGATTGCAAAATGATCCAAAATTTATACTTTACATGGATGAAAATCTACAAATTTGAAAGTGTAGGATATTTATAGGAATTTTTTTTTGGTTTTAAAAAATAATTTAATTGAAAAAAAGTTTTTTTTTTTTAATAAAAAGGGGATTTTAGCTGTTTTGGGCTCCATTTATCGTTGGGCCCAACGGCTATAATGGCCCAATGGCCATTTTTTCCGAAATTTCCTTTTTTTTAATTTTTTTCATAACTGGGCGGGTTAATCGGCGGGCCTGGACCAGTTTTGGTCCGGGCCGGGTTAATCGAGCCCAAAAAAAAATTAACCCATCCTGATATCGGGTACCCTACAGCCCGTGGGCTGACCGGACCGAGTCAAATCGGGCCGGATTGGTGTAGTAGGCCGGGCTGGGTCGGGTCAAACTGACCCGATTGACAGGTTTACTTGAAGCCAAAGTTGCAATTTTAATACAGGTGAAACAGATTTTGGGCCAAAAGGGCTCAAAAATATAGAATTAGGACAGGTAAAATGGGTCGAAAGCCCAATTAGATTAGGACATGTTTCGTTGATTTG
>NW_025833287.1:0-1021 GCF_002878395.1 Capsicum annuum | reverse complement strand
ATAAATCCTTGATGGTTGAAAAACACTTGGGTTTAGAATTAGAATACGTCTCTCTATAAATTCATGCATGCATAAACTCCGTATTACTCATAGTTAATAGAGAAGTAGAAACTACAAGATGGACATAACCCTAACTTGTCATTCTCTGTGATCAAATATTTTTACATATCATCTCATCGTTACACTGATAATATCATTGTGCACTTAAACCAAAACCCCCCTTATCTTGGAACCTTCGATCAACAGTCTAATAATAATCATGATGCTTAGTGACCATAGTATTCCCTGTGGGATTCGACACCCAACCCTGTTGGGTTCTATATTTGACAGCGACCGCTTACACTTTCTAACGAGAGTTGTAATTTGGGTGTATCACCCCAAAACGTTGGTTTCTAAGTTAACTCATGATCAAGTTACCGACAGTTCATTTAGAGTGAGTTTTAGGTTTTTTGGATGATGTTTGAGACATGTTTGGGGGGCCAAAACAGTGGACCAACGCGATATGGCCACGACACATTGGGTACCGCATTAAAAGCAGTAATGCGACGCAGTACTTATTGCATCGTATGAGTGACGCAGTGTATCATCAAACGCATCGATGCCCAGTTAAGGCTAAATCAATTCCAAGTCCAGAGGGGTACTTGAGTCATTTCCCCTCACTTTAATTGACCCAAAACATGGGATTTAGGTCCCAAAACAACATTTTTTGCCTCATCATTCATATTTTCCCTCAAATAGGAATCATTCTCTCTCAAGAACAAACCTTAGCCCCTTCAAGCTCCAAGTTTAATTATCAGGAAATCCACCAAGAACCTCCAAGAATTCGTCAATTAAGGTATGTTAAATGTTCATCCATGGGTCATTTTCACCCTTGGAGTCCAAGAACCTAATTTAACGTTTTAAAGTTATGGATTTTGCATGTTCTCATGAAATTTACCCATGAATTTCATGAATATTGACTTTATATCATGTTTACTTGTAATTGATGTTGTTATTACACCCTACATGTTTTGAATGGTGC
>NW_025833286.1:0-1098 GCF_002878395.1 Capsicum annuum | reverse complement strand
TTAATAGACGTGATGGCTCCAATGGCCAAGTATTGTATATACATATATATGTATGCTCGAGCTTTTACAGGTGATTATTTCCTTTTATATGCAACATAATGCTATCCAAATTTTGAGTTGTCATAGAGGTATGCATGGGAAGTATATGGTTATGAGCTGGTTCTCCCGGGCCTCCTCGGTTACGGGTGCCAGTCCGCCCCAATAGAATTTGAGGCGTGACACGTCAGTTCGTCAGAAACTCTGTTAGTGGTATGTTGTCAACTATGGTCAGAAGAGAGCATGAACTTGATGAGGACGTCATGCAAGGTTGGTGGAGTGCATCAGAAGCTTGTCAGTCAAATAATTTGTTCGTGCAAAGCCATGAGCCAGGGTAAAGAAGGGGATATGCCGATAAGTCGGGTGGTCAAGAGGCTGAGCCATGTTTGCCAGGTCATGCATCCATATTTCAAGAGAGTTGAAGCCATAAACTATAAACATTGGGCTTGATCAGGCTTAGGGCTTGAGCTTAGCCGAAAGGCATGTGAAGGGGTCCGTCTAAGAAAGTCAGACTCAAGGTCGGAACAAAACCTAGCCACCTAATGGGTTACGAAGAGTGGTAGGAAAGTCCCTAAACCTAGTCACCTAATGGGCTGGGAAGAATGGCAGGAGAGTCCCTAAACCTAGCCATCCAATGAGTTACAAAAAGTGGCAGAAGAGTCCCTACATAAGAGAGCCATGTAGGATGAGTGGGTAGTGAATCCTACGGCATGGGCAAGCGGAGCTTGCAGTCGGAGAGAGTGCTATGCAAGGAAAGAACCAGGCTAGCACCAAGAGGATCATTGGGCCGCATCAACGTAAATAAGGACCTGAGTGTAGGATTTTTTGTGGGAAGTTGGGCGTTAAAGTCAGGCGGAGGTAAAGCCATCAGGTGTATGAGCGGCATGCATAAACTAAACCATTTCATGGAGAGGTGTTGTGCCAAAGTACTATGGGGTAAAGAAAGTCGTCAAAGTGGGATTAGCTAAAGCGCCGAAAATGAATTGGGTTCCAAGTTCGAGGATGGGTTCTTTCAAAGAGTAGAAGAGCGGGTTGAAAGCCGCAGATGGGTGAACCAAGGGA
>NW_025833285.1:0-1285 GCF_002878395.1 Capsicum annuum | reverse complement strand
TCCTCAAAAACCATGCTCAATTGCCCACACAACCTGTTTTACAGAATCATCATACACTACATTTCTACTATCTGTTCTTCCTAACCCATCTTCTAAATTAGAGTCCATACTATAGTCATCAGAACTACAATACACAGGCTCATCCCCAGCAACTTTACCTTTTAAACTTTTATCAACAATTTTTATCTCTTCAAATCCCAGATCTGGACTAACTTCACCAATAAGAACTTCTGTAGGGTCATTAGGTTTTCTTTCTCTTCTTTTCCTCCTCTGGTATTTCCTCCTTTCATCCCTCAAGTTTATATCCTCCTCATGCACATCACTTTCAAATTCAGTATCATCTTCAATAAATAGATCTTCATGGTCTGAATCTGAGTTTTTTTCAGTTGAGAGGTTAGAAACATCAGTATTTACAGCCTCAGAAGTAGCTACAGCTTCACCACCAGCTACAACAACACCAATAGATGAGGCCTCACAGGTGCAGCCTCAGCAGTAGCTGCAGCTTCACCACTAGCTGTAACAACACAGCAGATGAGGCCTTACAAGGTGCAGCCTTATTTTCAAGCTCAACATATGCTGCAGTAGTTGGTGCTTCATTAAAATGACCACCTTCAACCCCTTTTTCAACAACCCTATCCCCTTCATGGACCCCCTTGTCCCCTTCTTTAAGTAACAAAAGATTCCTCATTGGTAGTAGTGTATTCCAGCAAACCAATGGGACCATCAACTTGATTAAGTAGATCAATCATGTGACAAACGTACACCTCAATAATATCCCCACTTTCAAAGGATTATGAAAGTTCAAAAATATCCTCATCACATTGAAAAGATAACAGAAAGTCCTTTTTAGGTGGCTTAGATAAAACGTGCACCTTGTTGTAGCATACCCTAACTCTTTTAAAAAGCCAGTTAGCTCAAAATAAGATAATTTATCTACATCCACATAAAAAATATTTGTGACTTCACCACCCTTATATTCTGGTTATTTACTTTTACTATTCAAAACACCACCATAAAAATATCTCAGGGTTATATATGTAAAATCACCCATTTCTGAAATGTAGTCACATTCACAACGAGTTACAATTAAGGAAAATTTGATTATTCAAACATGCAGTAATTAGTCACACAGGAAGAGTCAATTTAGATTACAAAAAAGCCCTAACTTCTTGATAAAAATAAGAATGATTTAGAATAACAAAAAATCCTAAATTTGACAAATTATGAAACTACAGACTTGTTGAACAATAACCCTAAAGAAATTGTCATAAAGTTTCAATTTTTA
>NW_025833284.1:0-5882 GCF_002878395.1 Capsicum annuum | reverse complement strand
TTCTGGGATTTAAGCTTTTCAATTGAATTAGTGACTTCTTTGAGAAGCTCTATAAAGTTCAAGACATATCTATCTATATATAATAAGTTCTATTGAGTAAGTGATGTGCAACGAAAAGAAAAACAAATGTTTACACTTGTAAGTGAATAGCATGTCAGACTTTAAGGGGAAAATATCATGAACGCACAAATATGCTATTACACTTCAATAAATATGTTATTATAAATGGGTTAGAAAATATGTTGACAATGGTTAGAGAAAACATTGAAAGAGGAAACATTGAAGCCATATTAATGTCTCTGTTCAAATATATTTATCTTCTATACATATTTTTCTCCTTTGTCTTTTAATACTTTCGTATCACCAACAATATAAAAGATAAAATCTTAGTGGATTCTACCAAGGGAGATTGACAACTTAAACAAGATGCAATTCTTATATCTTAGCAAAAATAAGTTTACTAGATTGAACCAACTATTTAAACTAATTAGGAATCCACAATTTGTGTTTCCAGGTGAAATACCCAAAGAGATAAGCAATCTCATTGAGTTGGAGGTACTTGATCTTGCAGCTAATAGTTTTAGTGGTTCACTTCCAATGGAGATCTTCAACATATCCAGGCTAAGAGTGATTTCTCTTTCATTCAACAATCTATCAGGAAGCCTCCCACCAAACATGTGTTCTGTCATACCAAACATTGAAGTGATTTATCTGACCTTTACCAATCTTGTTGGGACTATTCCTCATTCCATCTCCAATTGTTCAAAGCTTACTCGTCTAGAGCTTGCAGGCAACAAACTCACTGGCTTGATTCCCAACTCACTTGGATATTTGACTCATCCACAGTATCTTAATTTAGGGGGAAACAATTTAACCAGCGACTCATCATTAAGGTTCCTGACTTCCTTAACCAATTGCAGAAATTTAACATTTTTTATTCTAACTTTAAACCCTCTAAACAGCATTCTTCCAGTCTCTGTAGGGAACTTTACCACATCTCTTATAAGATTTTTCGCAAGCAGTTGCAATATCAAAGGGAGACTGCCCAATGATTTTGGGAACTTAAGCAGCTTATTAGACCTTGACCTTTCTGCAAACAATTGGCAACTTGAGAAACCTTCAGCGCTTCAACTTGAGTATCAACAAACTTACAGGATTTTTTGGAGATTATATATGTAAATTTCAGCATTTGGGTGCTATTTACGTAGGTCAAAATCAACTCTCAGGGTCTCTTCCTAATTGTTTAGGGAATATTACTTCCAATATACCACCAAGCTTAGGAAGCCTTCAAGATCTAGTGGTTCTTGACTTATCGTCAAACAACATGGTAGGTTCTTTACCTCCAAGAATTGGAAATCTAAAGTCTGCAACAAAGATGGATCTATCAATGAATCAATTCTCAAATGGAATTCCTAGAGAAATTGGAGAATTACAAAATCTGGCACACCTTTCTTTGAGACACAACAAGTTGCAAGGAGCTATACCTGACTCAATGAGCAACATGGTAGGTTTGGAATTCCTAGACCTTTCTCACAATAATATATCTGGAATCATTCCTAAGTCTTTGGAGAAACTTCAAAACTTGAAGTATTTCAATGTTTCTGTCAACAAATTGTATGGTGAAATGCCCTCGGGGGGTCCTTTCATGAAGGATTCCCCATGAATTCGGAAACCTCACATTTCTTGTTTATATTGACTTGGAAAGCAACAATTTCCAGGGAAATTTGCCTCAAGAAATTACACGCTTGCGTCGGCTCAAGTTTCTTGATTTAAGTTTCAACAACTTCAGTGGGAAGGTTCCTTCTTGGTTTGGAATTTTACACCAACTTCAATTTTTAAGTCTTACGAATAATAGTTTCACTGGTTCCATCCCTTGTTCATTTTCTAATATTTCCACACTTGAGACTTTGAATCTGAATTTCAATTACATAGAGGGCCAAATACCAAAAGTGATTGGAAGTCTTTTAAACCTTAGAGTATTAAAATTGAGGGGTAACAATCTCATAGGCTCTATTCCTCTGTTGCTCTTGAATGCCTCAAGGTTGGAGACTTTAGATATATCTTATAATTCACTTCAAGGAAACATTCCAGAAGGGATCGGCAATCTTCACAACATGAAAGTGCTATCCATACAATATAATCAACTTATGAGTTCTATACCATTCACAATTTTCAATATTTCTAGGATCGAAGTCATTGCATTTACTGGCAATAGCTTATCAGGAAGTCTTCCCAATGGTTTATGCAATGGTGTCCCAATACTCGAAGGGCTTTATCTGTCTTATAACAAGCTTCACGGTCATATGCCTACAAGCTTAGCAAATTGTTCACAACTTCAACTTTTGTCTTTAACGGGCAATGAGTTTGATGGACCAATACATAGTGAAATTGGAAGATTGAGTACCTTGCAGTTTTTGTATCTCGGAAGTAACCATTTCACGGGTATGCTTTTATCTTATGAATGCTTGTACCTAATTGCTTCGGAATTTTATCTTATTACACAGTAATAGCAGGAATAATTTCAGTTATTGAATAATTGAGGTATCTAAGTTTGGTGGTATTAGGCATGGAGAAAAGCGAGCTTAATGGCTCTGTTCAAATATATTTATCTTCCATATATATTTCTGTTCAAAATCTTAGTGGATTCTTACCACGAGAGATTGACAACTTAAATAAGACGCAATTCTTATATCTTAGACAAATTAGGTTTACTAGATTGAACCAACTTTTTAAACTCACTAGTAATCCACTATGTGTTTCCAGGTGAAATACCCAAAGAGATAAGCAATCTCATTGAGTTGGAGGAACTTGATCTTTCGACCAATAATTTTAGTTGTTCACTTGATATGGAGACCTTCAACATATCGGGGCTGAGAATACTTGGTCTTACAGACAACGATCTATCAGGAAGCCTCCCACCAAATATAGGTTCTATGTTACCCAACATTGAAGTGCTTTATCTGGGCAACTTAACCAATCTTGTTGGGACTATTCCTCATTCCATATCAAATTGTTCAAAACTTACTATTCCAGAGCTTACAACAAACTCACAGGCTTGATTCCCAATTCACTTGGATATTTGACTCATCTACAGTTACTAAATCTAGGGGAAAACAATTTAACCAGTGATTCATCATTAAGCTTCCTGACTTCCTTAACCAATTGTAGAAATTTAGCGTATCATTCTCTATATCTTAACCCAATAAATGGCATACTTCCAGTCTCTGTAGGGAACTTTTCTAAGTCTCTAATGAAATTTTACGCCAGCAGTTGCAAAATCCGAGGGCGAATTCCAATTGAAGTTGGGAACTTAAGCAGCTTATTAGACCTTGATCTTTCTGGAAATAACTTGGTCGAATCAATTCCAACATCAATTGGCAAGTTGAGAAGCCTTCAGCGCTTCGTGTTGACTAACAACAAATTAACAGGAACTATTGGAGATAATTTTTGTAAATTGCAGCGTTTGGATGCTATTTACTTCAGTCAAAAGCAACTTTCAGGGTCTCTTCCTTATTGTTTAGGGAATATTACTTCCCTTAGGGAGATACATGTGGGCTCCAATAAATTGAGTTCCAATATACCACTAAGCATAGGGAAACTTCAAGATCTAGTGGTTCTTCACTTATCGTCAAACAAGATGGTAGGTTCTTTACCTCCAGAAATTGGAAATCTAAAGGCTGCGACCCAGATGGATCTGTCGATGAATCAATTCTCAAATGAAATTCCTAGAGAAATTGGAGGCTTACAAAATTTGGCGTACCTTTCTTTGAGACATAACAAGTTGCAAGGACCTATACCTGACTCAATGAGCAACATGATAGGTTTGGAATTCCTAGACCTTTCTCATAATAATATATCCGGAAACATTCCTAAGTCTTTGGAGAAACTTCAAAACTTGAAGTATTTCAATATTTCTATCAACAAATTGTATGGTGAAATACCCTCAGGAGGTCCTTTCAGGAACCTCTCGAGTGAGTTTTTCATCTACAATGAAGCATTGTGCGGTTCTTCAAGATTTAGTGTCCCACCATGCCCCACTTCAGCAAAGCACAAATCAAATAGGAAAAAATTGCTTGTTCTATTTCTTCTGCTAGGACTTGCACTTCTATTTGTTCCCATCTCTTTTGTGTTCGTATGGATAAGGTATAGGCAAGGTAAAAGAGTTCCTCAACAAGATGATTCATTGTCCACCATAACAAGAGAAAGAATTTCATACTATGCATTGCTCCAAGCAACTGATGAGCTTAGTGAGTGTAATCTGATTGGTTCGGGAAGTTTTGGCACTGTTTACAAAGGCGTTCTCAGAAGTGGAGCTGTCATTGCAGTTAAAGTGTTCAGTCTGCAACTGGATGCGGGATTCAAGAGTTTCGATACAGAATGTGAAGTTTTACGGAACCTTCGCCATAGGAATCTCGTGAAAGTCATTACTAGTTGTTCCAATCTTGATTTTAAGGCTTTAGTGCTCGAGTATATGTCTAATGGAAGTCTTGAGAAGCATTTGTATTCGCACAACTACTTCTTAGACATAAGGCAGAGGCTAAGCATAATGATAGATGTGGCGTGTGCGTTGGAATATCTTCACCATGGGTCCTCATCGACTGTGATCCACTGTGATCTGAAGCCTAGTAACGTCTTGCTGGATGAGAATATGGTTGCCCACCTCAGCGACTTTGGCATTTCAAAACTGCTTGGTGAAGATCAGAGTGATTTGTACACTAAAACCTTAGCAACATTGGGGTATATTGCACCAGGTACGTCTTTTAGTTTTGCTGATTACTCCTTTCTTTTTTTCCCACCTAGAAAGTATATTGAATCTTTAAATGAATTGTTTGACTGTAGAGTATGGACTGGATGGAATAGTGTCTACAAAGTGTGACGTCTATAGTTACGGGATCATGTTGCTTGAAACGTTTACCAGGAGAAAGCCTAATGAGTTTGATGGAGATCTTAGCTTGAAGCAATGGGCAAGTTATTCACTCCCAGAAGCAGTAATGGACATTGTAGATGTCAACTTGGTAACACCACAGGGTAATCAGAAGGAGCTAGATGTTGTGGCTTCAATCATGGAAGTTGCATTAGATTGTTGTGCTGAATCTCCGGCAAGAAGGACAAACATGAAAGATGTTGTAGGGATGCTGCAGATCAAGATTCAACTTCTTCTTGCATATTGAACATGGTTTTGGAATCTGTTGTTCCAATCACATGTCTTTGGAATCTGTTCCATATTTACAACTCTGATTGGGATGTAAAAGACTTGGTTGATTTGGTGGTATTAGTATTGATATGACCCAAACATTTATGGTCTGTTCAAACCATCAAAAATTATAAAGGCCAGAGAATCGCGTCTAAATTTCATATTAGGGGAAGTATTTTATTAGTAAATATTATGAATTAAGCAAACTAAGGTTATGTTTTTAGTGACTTTAACAAAAGTTTTGTAAAAGAGGACCTTTTGCCTTAAAAAATAAAGCACGCAAGACTTGGTTGACTTGCCACCTTTTGTTCGAGTAATGTCTCACAGTTTGCTTTTGAAAGCTATCCGAGCGCTCTTGGTACAGGTTACGGTGTGAGCGACAATACATGCAGTCCCAATAGTGCTAATTAGAAATATACCAATTATGTTGTGAAAGATGGACCATTTAGCACTAGTGCTGCGAGGAACATTATTAGTAATCAGAGTCTGTGCGAAATTAATTCAGTGCGATAAAAAGTAAAAATCATTTTTCAAATTCAGTTCAAGATTCATACATAATTCATCATCAAGAATTTTCTCCTTTCTCTTTTCCAACTACATCATTTTGTTCTTAAACCGTCAAACTCCATTAGCTAGACGTTAATTCTTTAGCACAATTTAGCATATTGAGCTTAGCGTATACGATAAC
>NW_025833283.1:0-2618 GCF_002878395.1 Capsicum annuum | reverse complement strand
AATGAAATCTCTTTATAATAATCTTTGTTTGGGATAATTTTTTTTTTAGTTTTGATGCAATTTTAGGAGTCCTCCTAAGAACAAGGCAAATAAATGAAAGTCAAGTAACAAGGTGAAGAATTTGAAAACCAAGCAACAAAGTGAAGAAATTAAAAGATAACATATTAAGAAATAGTAAGTCAAGAGCCCGCTTGAAGAACAGGGTGATGAAATTAAAAGTCAAGCAACATGGTGAAGAATTTGAAAGTCAAGCAACAAGATGAAGAAATCAAAAAAAAGCAGATTGAAAAATTGCAAATCAGGAACCCTCCTGGAGAATAGGGTGAAGAAATTGAAAGCCAAGCAACAAGTTGAAGAAATTGCAAGTTAGGAGATCGCCTGAAGAATAGGGTGATGAAACTCAAGTAAAAAGTCCAAAAGATTCTACAGAGATAGGATTTTGTAATTTCATTTATGTTTTAACTTGTAATTTTCATTTTTGATGTAATGACAGAGCCGCGGACCAGAACCTCAACAGGGCCTCACTCGACTCTCCAACTCGGTATAGTCCCTCTCCTTCCAATCCTTTGAGATACCTGTTACTTGATTCCCTCATAACTTAGGTAGGTAGGGTGTCCAAAATCAAGACTTGGTTTCCCTCCTTCCACTTGTTTCATTCTTTTTGAATAATGGTCGGGACAAAATTATGTTTTGTTGTCTACTTCTTTGTCTGAAAACACTTTGTGTTTACATTCAAAGGGGGCATGATGTAGACCCCTAAGTTTGTCCCTCCCAAAGCAAAATTTATCCATTTTTTGCCTCACGTTATCCTACACCCTTACCCATGTGACTCTACCACCATAAAAATACAAAAATAACAACCCTTAACAAAATCTCTAACAAATTTTATCTTGTTTTAATTATCCTAACCACTCCTCCTATAAATTTTAGACAACTCATCACCACCCCATACCCCTACTCCTACCTCACTCACGTGTACCATATCATAAAACACATACAGCAACACCTCTCTCCATATACTCCCAATTTCTATTCACTAACAGAATACACCAGCACAATACACAAGGGACCCACCACTAACAAATTCACACACATAATATATACATATTGATATCACACATATTAGAGGGGGAGAAAAACTCACACATCACAGATTCCATTTTTCATTCATCTATAGACACAGAACACACAGACTCCAATTATTTCTTTTTCTTCTTCACAGGCACACACCAACACAGGAACATACGCCCAAAAGGAGATCCTCCTTCTTCATTTTTATACATATAATTCAGGCATATAACAGCATCACAAATCTGAGATTCTCTATTTCTTTCATTCTAATAATCCTTCATTTTCATTTATACCCATCAACGCATATATACACACAGATGAAGGAAAGAACATAGTAATGGACTAAGAGAGATAGGAAAAATGAGTGAATGAGTAGAAAAATAGAAGGGAGATTATCGGAATTGATAAAAATACATAAGCGAGAGAGTGAATGCAAACACCGGATAAACAAAACTGATCGAAAAATGTGACGCTGGCCAGAAAAATCACACCCTCACTCTCATCCTCTATTGTTCTAGCCGAAATAATAGGACTAGTGAGAAACACCCCAAAATTTAATCAAAATCCAACCAACTCAAGTCTCTCTACCATCGTTTGAGCTCATCGGAACTTTGGTGAATCGGGAATGGTGAAACCTGCTCTGATTTTGGTGAATTCCACTGGAAAAGAGTGAAATAGGGTTGTTTTGCACAAAATCGGGTTTGGGTTTGTCTATTTTGGTGATTTCTATTTTGGGTCAATAGAAAATGAAAAAAAGATGCATACCGGAGCTGGGGTTTGAATAGAAGTTTTGAATCAAGGTTTTTCAGCGTGGATTCTGTCCTTTCATTGAAGTATTATTGAATTTTGAAATCTTTGAATTGAGGTCTTATTCTATATCTTCTCTCTTTTATTTTGTTGTTTGTTATATTCGATACATCGAATTGAACATGGTGTGTTGGTTGATCTCTGATGATGTGAATTGTTGGTTTTCTTGATTTGGTGTTTGATTTTCTTGACTATGGATTGATTATGGTTGTGTGATAAAATTATATCTCATCAAAAATTAAAATTAGTTTAGTGGACGGGGATTGAAAGTTGATAAAGTGAATATTGTAGTTTTGATTCACTGATGTAGTTGATTGTGATAGTGCCATGATAGGTCGAGCGGGGTAGGCAAATTCTAAGTCAGGTAGGCAAATTGTAGAAATGGAAGATGGTGATTTGTTGAATGTGTAAATATTTATTGAATGGTTCTTTCTATTTTAACGCACAAATTTGAGAAAATGTATTTATTTTACCGGAGAATGCCCCGATGTCTTATGTACTTATTCACTGGGGAATGCCCTGAGGTAATTTGTACTCGGAGGACGTTCGCGATGAAGTCCCAAGGTATCGGGTAAAGCATTGGATCACAGTTTAGGATTAGTGTTGGTTTACTTTTCACTATCTTTTTATTTCGGGTTGTAATAATTAGATTGGACATTATTGTTTTGATCTTGGATTGTTGTTTGATGTGTATGTTACTTGTATATGCGTCTTATGTGGTTTATACATTTTTAGTGTCA
>NW_025833282.1:0-2604 GCF_002878395.1 Capsicum annuum | reverse complement strand
TTTTTAACCTTGATTATGATTTGTAAATGGTGGTTTTAAAATCAAATGTTGAGGGTTTTGATGCATAATGATGACTATTGTTTACTCTTGTCTAACCTTGTGTTTATACATGTTTTTGGTGATGATTTGCACATGTGGGTGCTTGTTGATTGTGGGTTAACAAATGGGTCATGATTAACTCTAATATTGATGGTTTTTACTTGTGTTTTGGTCATGGTAAAGGTATGCCCTCAAGGTGTTTGTGAAAGTGTCTAAGAGAAATAACTCGTTACATGTTAATAGAGTTTTGGACAAAGGCAATGGCTTAATGAGTAAGAATGATTGGTAAATGATTTGTAAAGGCCTTGTTGTCCATGTAAAGATTTAGAGGGTGACTTTGGTGATGGCTTGGTTAAAGGGGTTAGAGTCCCTAACATGAAATTAAATTATTTCTTGAACTAAGGTTTGGTATATAAATGCTAATGAATAATGAATGGTGTTCTATAGCTCTTAGTGGCAACAAATTGACTTGAAGCATAGTTATAACTAAGATATTGGCCTATTAAAATAATTGATTGATAAATGGTTCATGAATACCTTATGGTCATGTGTGGTGTTGAATTGTAGCCTTGAAGGCTTGAATTGGATAAGTGGGTTAGAGTCCTTGAGTGTTCAATTGAATAGATGTTAATGCTTGGACAAAGGGTTAGAGTCTCAATGTTGACTAATAATGGTCACCAGGTTAGAGTCCCTTATTTAATGAAATGACTTGAGTTTAGAGTCCCTTGCCTATTGAAATGGCTTGAAGTTAGAGTCCCTTGCCTAATGAAATGGCTTGAGGTTAGAGTCCCTTGCCTAATGAAATGGCTTGAGGTTAGAGTCCCTTACCTAATAAAATGGCTTATGGTTAGAGTCCACATGCTTCGTAATATGGCTTTAGGTTAGAGTCCTCTTACTTAATATAACCAGGAAGTTCAAACTTCATAAGCTACGTGAGTGGAAGGTTAGAGTCCTCCACTTTGTGCTTCGTGATTGGATGTTTCGAGATGCATGCTAAGGCCTTGCTCCCTTTCCCGATACTTAATATAGCTATATATCTATATGTCTATATATCTATATATCTATATATATATATATATATATATATATATATATATGTGTGTGTGTGTGTGTGTGTGTGTGGTTGTTTATGATGGTTTGACTTGATTGTGAATAATGACACTATTTTATCCTTACCCTTGAGTTACATGCTAGCTCTCCAACTGCTAACCGTCTTCGGACACTATGTTCCCACGCGATACAGGGATCGGAGCTTTTTTTTTCTCTTTCGGTGCAGTGATCAGGAGTTCGAGCAGTTTGTGTGTTGACATTGAAATGGTGAGCTTCCATACTTCGGTAGGCATACATTTCATAGTCTTTCTATCTTATGTCATAGACTTATTTTAGACTTGATTTTTGGCTATTGTCGGGGGCATGTCCCAACCTATTAAAGACATCAGATTTATAAAGGCTTTATGGATGACTGTGTACTTAGGTATGTTGGTTCGGTTTGTTGACATTATTGGATTGATTAGCCACTTCTTAAGTTATGATTATTAGTCTTGTTTCCGTTATTTTGTTATATGTTCGGAGTTCATCTGACACTTGTGGATTGATGTGATGGTTAGGTTAGCTTAACAGGGCGATCTCTGGTCCTTGTTGCGCTCGAGATGCCTATACGATAAGGCTCGATTTTAGGTTGTGTCACGAGTACCCTTCGCTCTCCATGATACATATGTACAAGTATACTAGGGTATTCCCGTGTAGCCTGTAAGTATCATATATGGTTGCCATGACCAATCCTCGTGTCGACAAATATGAGTTTTCAGTGTCCGTCTATTGGACTCACACCTTTACGGTTAGCTATCACACCCCGCCATTATTCCCCAATTAAAACCATTACCACATAACCAAACCACCATACCATTTATTATTAACCAACGGTATAAGTAGTAGTATCGTCATACCGACTACAACCTACAAACAATGTCTTTAGACAACTTTTTTATAGAAGAAGGGATTCCCATGTACCCATGGATTACATTATTAAGTTGACTTGGGGGAATTCCATGTACCCCACAAGTGATCACTATTATACTTGCTTGGGGGATTCCCTTGTACCCCACAAGGCTTTCAATTAGACCAACCATAACCACCAATACCTTACCATTTAACTATTCCAAACCATTTATACCATTTAAGATTTCATTACTAAGTTATACCATGCAATAGTTCAATGAAAGTCCAACGATTTAACCAAAAACAATCTCATAGAAATTTTATCAAATATCTTGGGGGCATAGTATTTCCAAAGCCAAAACCAAGTACCAATTAACCATTCCCATCCAACCTAATATTTAAACCACCATAATTGTATGAAAACCATAAGTAAAAGACATGGGAAAACCATAATCAACCATTATAACCAAAAACCCCAACATGTATTTGAAAATTAAAAAATATACAATATTTATGCCATGAAAATAATTCATAAAGCATGCCTTTAGTTGGAACTAACAATGAGGGAGGAGTAATATGTCTTAGATTAAGAAGATGGTGGAGAGAAATCACCCTTGTAAGTCCCAA
>NW_025833281.1:0-1626 GCF_002878395.1 Capsicum annuum | reverse complement strand
ATTTTTTTAATTTATTATTTAATTATTTTTATTATATTAACTAGACTCCTAAAATATATGGAACTTCTAAAATATATGAAAGAAAATTAATTAATATTTTTTTTGTACTGATTAATTAGAAAAATACTCCTAAAATAGGACTCTATTAAGGAAATATTTTTATAAATATTGAGATGCACGTTAAACTAGAGAAAAAATTGATTTACTTATTGGGAAAATATGATTGATGCTCATCTAACTTGATTCGTTTGCATGTTTAGATTGATGGATACTTAATTTTCTAACCCTCAGCTTCTTCACTATTTCTGTCAACATAATAGAATTCAACATGTGTATATATATATATATATATATCGTTTTTGTTTTCATTCAAGTCATTTTTTGGTGTCAAAATTTTTACTCAAACAAGAATTATTTTAATCAAAACTGAAGTTTTGTGATCACTATTATATTATTTTTTTGTAGTTTATAGATTGCAGATGAATTTACAGGTGGGGTAGATGAATGTTTGTTGGCTTTGGGGAATATGTTTAGGTAAAGGTTAGGTTGATTGTATTGTTTTTATAACTCTGTTTTGAGAATTGTTTTTGTGTAAAGGTAAAGTTTAGTTGTATTATTTTGATATCTCTATTGTCGGATTATTTTGTTATAGTTTATAGGTGGTAGATGAGTATCAGATGACTTTAAGGAAATTTTTGTCTAAAGGTTAGATTAATTATATTATTTTTATATCTCTATCATCGTATTATTTTGTTACAGTTTACAGGTCGTAGATGGATGTCGATTGATTTTGAAAATTTTTTTTGGTTAAAGTTAAGTTTAATTAAATAAATTCTCCAAAGAATGTTGAATTTAATTATTATATTTATTTTTATTGTTTAAACAAATATTTTATTTAGTGTAATATCTATAAAAAATAATCTAATTATGAAGGTTTATTTATGAGAATTATTTTAACACCTATAAAATTATATGAAATGCGGGTTAAAAACTCATCACTCCGCTATCCATAAAAAAAAAAATAGCGCGTCCTCTCATAAAAAAATCCCCTCCTTTGAAATTCCTAAACAACCGCTCAGTACTCTCATTCCTCTCATTATCAGTAAGTACTAAGTATACACACCCATTTTCTTCTTCTTCTTTTTTCACTTGGAACTTCCTTTTATTGATTTTCTTTTTTAAGGATTTTTTAGTACTATTTCTTGATTTTTGCGATCTTGAAGAAATGGGTATTTTTTTTTTTTTTTGACCTAAATCGATTGACCAAAAATCAAATCCAAGTAGGAAAGGGTTTTTTGGTTATAGTAGGAAAAGGGGTTTCGGGTGCATTTGCTGCGTGTGCTAAATCCCCAAATCGATTGACCAAAATTTTGTTTTGATTTTAGCGTGAGATATTGTTGAATAGACGGTAGGGTGAGATATTGTTCATGTCGAATAAATGTTATGGTGATACACAGTTCCTATTGAATAGTTGGTATAGTGATATATTGTTCTTGTTGATTAGTTCAAATGTTGATATATAGTTCCTGTTGATTGGTTCGTATGTTGATGTATAGATTAGTTTGTATGTTGATATTTATTTCCTGTTGATTAGTTCGTATAGTGACATTCAACACTTTTGGAGGG
>NW_025833280.1:0-1150 GCF_002878395.1 Capsicum annuum | reverse complement strand
TGCGAGACTTGCACTAAAAGTCTAGTAATTTCTCTTGCTTGTTGGCCAAGCTATTCTCTGTGGGATCGATACCCAACCCAGGTTGGGTTCTATATTTGCTAACGACCGCTTTACACTCCCACGAGAGCTGTAGATTGAGCGTTATCACGTTGTGATTGGGAAAGGTCTTAGTACACTCCGGGTGAGTTTCAAAATTTTTAGACAAGCATAAGGACATGTTTGGTGTTCAATTCCAGT
The DNA here is from genome assembly GCF_002878395.1 of Capsicum annuum. NCBI lineage: Eukaryota > Viridiplantae > Streptophyta > Magnoliopsida > Solanales > Solanaceae > Capsicum > Capsicum annuum. The sequence continues at coordinate 913 of NW_025833280.1, read as the reverse complement.
AGCTCAGGGTGATAAAGGGGCGTCACTTGGGGTACTCCTCCGCTGTAAGCGAGCCGCCGCCTGGGTAATTGTACCATTATAAGGCGGGCAACGCCCTGGGTATTCCGGTGCTCTAGGCAGGATGCCGCCCTGGATATCACGCCCAACCTATTTTCAGCATCCTTGTCCATTTTATTAAGGGTATTTTGGGTATTTTCAATCCCCCAATCTTCTTAAACATGGGATTACAACCCCAAAACACCACATTACTCATATTTCTCTAAATTTTCTTCAAGAACACTCCCTAGGGTTTCAAACTATATTCCCAAATAACTCAAGATTCAATCGTAGGTTTTAGAAGATAATTAGAGATTTGGAATCTCCAATTCGTAGGCTTCAAGAATCATCCATTATTTTCCGAAATAGAGGTACGTGGGGTTTATCCTAAAAACTACATGGGCTGGAAACCATTACAGCATAATTTTTATATTTTTATGCATGATTTTCAAAGGGGTTTTGAAATTTACATTTAAATTTCGTATTCCGAATGTTTCAATGTTACTATAGCTTTGACCTTGTGGTCCTATCCCATAACTTGATTTACATGAATATGTATATGTATAAAAATTGAGATTTAAGATCGTTGAGAGCATAAATTATGAACTCCCTCTCGTGTATTGAATTAAAGATTATAGTTTTATGATTTTAAAGATGTTTTCGCAATATTATAGCATTCGAGCATGATTTGAAATTTTTGAGAGGATGTTTCTTGATATAAATGTGTTCCTGTGTTTAAGATAAATAATTGCATGTGAATTGAGAACTTTGACATTACCACCTTGTGATATTGAAATGCTTGACAAAGATGAGTTCTTGCATGTGTCTATATGAGGTTTGAGAAAGAGTTTCTTTGAATTGAATCATTGAAATGGTG
>NW_025833279.1:0-1496 GCF_002878395.1 Capsicum annuum | reverse complement strand
TTAATTTCAACTTTCTACATAGCATATTTAGGACCACAAGATTAAAGGGCATTTTGGTACATTTGACACAACTTTAATTTAAGGCCACAAAATTCAAAAGTCTTCTTTGTTTTCTTAAACTTTGTGTCAACCCAAAGTAAGTCATTCTTTTTTAAACGGAGGAAGTATTAAACCTTAATTAATAAGACTAATGTGGTAAAATAGTCATTTCATCATTATTTTTCTAATAAGGATGTCAGTCCAAATGTGACAAGTAAAAGTTGATTGAAAAAATTTTACATTGTAGTAACATGTGTCATGTCTTTAATTTAGATTTTAGACTAACGCCAAGCAAAAAGCTTTAATTTTTGGAAAAGGGGTTTTCTTTTCTTTTTTCCCCTTATTTTTGCAATATTTGTGTTCTGGCTTCTGAATCACATCATAAACATTTCAAATGATGAATAATATAAATGGTAAAAGAAAAAGATTTAACACCTAATTCATCTTGAAGATGAAAGACATTTGATGCTGAATTTGTTCCATGGTCATTTATAGAACAAAGTAAAGCCCAACTAACCTATCCAACCTTCCAATTCCGTTGAGCTTAAAGAAAGTGCTTCCATTTTATTCTATGATTTTTGTTTTGTTTTTTCCGCATGAAGTGTTGGTATGTAAAGTATTTTAATTTTTAAGTTTCATTTTTAAACTATTAGGTGTGCGAATTTTCTATATGATTTATCTAAATGAAATGATAAACTTTTAACAAGTGTCCAAATTGAAAATCCCTAGGCCTAGCCCATTCTTTCTAATGTACTGCATCACGTATAATGGTGTATCTCATCATCCGTCCTTCCCTATATATCTGCTTCTCTTTCATTATGTACAAGCACCTCATGTGTATATACTAAGTATATACTAACTTCCTTTTAATTTGATAATGGATCGACTCAAATAATTTGTTATGCCCTAGCCCAGCAGAAGCAAGTGGGGAGAGTCCAAATGGACTCAGAGAGGATATATCACTCGAAATTATATGGGATGTTCTCCAGTGTGAGTAATTTGATTTTTTATTCTTCATAACAAATTTTTAAAGACTAAATTTTGAAATTATATGGGATGACCTTTAGAGTGATAATTTTGATTTTTTTTTTTTTTGTCCTTCATAAGAAGTCTTTAAAGACTAAATTTTGAAATTACATGGGGTGGCCTTTAGAGTGGGTGATTTTGACTTTTCGTCCTCCATCAGAAGTCTTTACAGACTAAATGTTGTTCCTTTTTATTGATAGAACAAATATATTTTTGTCCCTCTACATCTTAGATGTTTTTCCACTTTTCTTGTTTATTATCTCTCAATTTCTATTTTTATTTTTTTATCTTTTTATTTTTCCTTGATATTTATTTTTTGTTTACTCTTTTTTTCTTGTTTTAATTCATTTGTTTCAACCTTTTTTTTCTTTTATTTTTTATTTTATCATTTTTTCTTTTCTTATTTCTTTTTTCTCAAACATTATTTATTT
>NW_025833278.1:0-1603 GCF_002878395.1 Capsicum annuum | reverse complement strand
CTCAACAGAAGAAGGTACAACTGAGCCCGAACGACTACCCTAAACTGTTGAACTAGAAGGTCTACCACCTAAACTCTGTAAAGCCATTTGAACTAGCCTACCATGGTATCCATGAGAGGTCTAACTCCTGAACTCACCAAAAAGTCATACTTTCTTAGCACCTCCTTGAGATACACAAAGAATACCCTCTATCATCTTAGTATGATTCATGATACTCTGAAAAAAAGCCTAAACATAACCATCTGAGACGTAGCCAACTAAAGGAAGACATCCAAACTCTTCACAAATTTTTGAATCCTCTCAGACTCAGTAGAAATGCTATCTTAGGAGTATCTGGAGAGGGAATAGAAGTGTGCCTCATACTCATCAACTGTCATGGATCCCTGCTCCAAATGATCAAACTCGTCCCGTATACAGACTCTAAAACTGAAAGGCATAATTCTCGCTAGAAATACCTTGGTGAACTAATCCCAAGTTATCTTGGGAGAATCACGGGGTTTACAACTAATAAGTGACCTCCACCAGTATCTCACCGCATCTATCATCTGATAAGATGTATAAGCAACTCTATGAGACCCGAGCTAACCCAAATTTTACAACTTCTCTCGAAATTTAATTAGAAACTTATAGGCATCCTCGCCCACTGACCCACCAAATCTGGGAGGACCCAATCAAGTAAACCTATCCAACCTCTTTTGATCCTCAGATGACATCATTGCACTAGCCACAAGAGGAGACATCGTAAATCTGGTAAGCAGTGATCCCATCTAGGGAGGTAACTGTAATACCCCAAAAAATTTTTCGTTGAAATTTTATGCGCAAACATACTAGGTTCTATCTTTTAGAATGATTTATAATTTTTCGTATGGAATTTCCTAGATTTAGACCCACTGTTGCGAAGAGCATCAAATATGCTTTCCAACGATATATGGATTATCTAAAACGGACACCCGAGCGATGAGTTGCGAACATTCTGATTGAACGGTGAATAGTGATGAACAGTAAAACGTGTAGGAAAAAGTACTGAGGCCAGGCGTATTTTTTCTCCAACTTTAAATGCTCATAAATCTTTGTACATAATGAACTGTGTGAGCTGCTATATATCAACGGAAATCCCTGAGAGTCTTCTTTTCGATGAAATTGGTTTCATCCAATTTGGACATCGGAGTAAAAAGTTATGGCTAATTTACTTCAGCCTATCGGATAGATCACTGAAGGGCAGATTTGACATTAATTGATTTTTAAAGGTATTTTGGTCATTTCTTTTTTCATTTCCCTTTTATATATATCCCAAATAAGAGCTTAGACCCTCATTTTTTTTTCTCTCATTTCTCTCTTCTCTTTCTCTCAAAAATAATAAGAGAGCTTAGGGTTAGGTTTTCCAATTTATTTCTCTTCCAAAATTTAAGAAATCAAGTTGCAAGTCTAAAGAGTTTCAAAGGGTTTTCAATATCCAGGTATGCAAGTGTTTATCTATGGACTTCTTTCATCCATAGAGTCCACGAATCCCTTTTTGAAAGTTCAAGCTATGTATGTATATATATATATATATATATATATATATATATATATATATATATTCTAGACTTTGATGATGTATATA
>NW_025833277.1:0-1677 GCF_002878395.1 Capsicum annuum | reverse complement strand
AAACCCTGGGCCATCCCCAAAACCGTTTGCTATAGCACATCGAATTAGCCCAAAAATACACCCTTTGCACCGTTTCTCCTGCTTGACCATCCAAATGGCCCTGCCCACCAAAAATATACCACATTGGGATTGTTACAAACCTCCCTAGAATGCCTCGGTTGATTTTTAGCCCACAACACACCCAGACCCTGAGCCCACCCCCTAAATTGTGGGCTATAGCATAACGGTTTAGCCCAAAAATGCCCCGTTTGCATTGTTTTGCCTGTTTGACCACCCAATTATCCCCACCAACTATCACGAGTCGGTTAATTTTTAACCTAAAACACGTCCGGACCCTAGGACATCCCCCAAAACCGGGGCTATAACACACTGATTTGGCCCAGAAATGCCCCATATGCACCATTTCGCCCGTTTGACCACCCAAATGGACCCTCCCAACCAAACAGACCATATTGGGATGATCCCCTGCCTCCCTGGAATGCTCCAATTGATTTTCGGCCCATAGCACGCTCAAAACCCCTGCCCACCCCAAAAACCGTGGGCTATAACACACTAATTTGGCTTGAAAGTGCCCCATTTACACTGTTTTGCCTGTTTGGCTACACAAATATCCCCGCACACCCAAACGGACCACACTCGGATGATCCCATGCCTTTTTGGAACTCCCCTATCTATTTTCAGTCCACAACATGCCTGGACCAGAGCCCACCCCCGAAATCGTGGGTTATAGAACACCGATATGGCTTTAAAATGCCCCGTCTATGTTGTTTTGCCCATTTGACCATACAAATGGACCCAACCACCTAAACGGACCACACTGGGACAATTCCAAACCTACCTGACATGCCCTGGTCTATTTTTTGTTCCACTGCACGCTTAGACCCCGGGCCCACCCTCGGGCACATCGATTTGGCTAAAAAAATGAACTGTTTACACCATTTTGCCCGTTTGACCACCCAAATGGCCCCATCTACCCAAACGAACCATACTGGGATGATCCCTAGCCTCCCTGGCTCGCCCCGATCAATTTTTGGACCACAACACGTTCGGAACCATGGGTTACCCCCAAAACCATGGGCTATAGTACACTGATTTGGCCCAAAAATGCCCCATTTGCACCATTTCGCCTGTTTGGCCACCCAAATTGGCCGCCTACCTAAAAATACTATATTGGGATAAAACCTATCCTTCCTAGCATACCTGGTCAATTTTTGGCCCACAGCATGCTCGGACCCCAAGTTTACCCCTAAAACCGTGGGCTACAACATGCCGATTTGGCCCAAAAATGCCCCATTGTACTGTTTCTCCCAGTTGACCATCCAAATAGCCCCGTCTATCCAAATTTACCATATTGGGATGATCCCCATCCTTCTTGAACGTACCTCCTATTTCTGATAAAGCTCAAACTACACTCTTGAATGGGTGTAAGCGATCGTTGTTAATATAAAACCTAACTAGGTTGGGGTCGAATCCCACAGGGAATAGGGTGTGAACTCAAGTTTTTTATGAAATAATTCACTGGTAGTTTACTGTTTCCTGAAATGGGGGTTTAAATTTCCCAAACAATTGTTAGTCACTTTGAAATTAATGTTTGTAATCAATATTTTATGAAATAACCGGGATTATGTTCACTAGGGTTTATGGTATATGACAGATGCTACAAATAACTCAAGGTTC
>NW_025833276.1:0-4272 GCF_002878395.1 Capsicum annuum | reverse complement strand
ACTTCTATCTCTGACATTAGTATTCTAAAAACTCCATTTATTATGGTATGTATGGTTTATTTGGTTTTGGTTTATCTCTCCCGTGTGAACTCATTGGTGGTCGTGCATTTATGTTTTGGTCCCAAGATTATTTTAAACTCTTTTCTTATTCTTATTCTACCCCAGTAGGTGACTCTGTGATTGTAAAAAGAGTATGTACGAGTGCGCGGTGTTTGTTGGTAATAAATGGATCTTGGTTTAAATTGTTTGACTCAAATATAGTAGATTATTCTGATGTCATTTGAGAGATAGATTTGGTTGCACTCATTGTTTTTACTATTAGATTGTTGGATTTGTTAGGCTTTATGTTGAGTCAGTTATTTAATGGGAGGATGCCTTCATTCCTTCATTTTTAAGAAAAAGGATATATCATGTCCTAGATCTCAGAGATTGGTCTCAAAAAGGGTTGTCTTTAACACTAGGTCTGGATTAAAGATCCTCACTCAAAATTTCTTTTATTGCATTCAGTTTTGGTGGTGGATGAATGTCATAAAGCCATCTTGATGAACCTTATGGTGTTTATTTAGTAGTGAGGTTGGTTTGGATTGGTCTTATTTTAGACATTTGTCCAATTTCTATTCTTTCTTTATAAAATAGTTTTGTTTTGTTTAAAAGATCTTAAGGAGAAATAAAGGGATCTCTTAGTTAATGGATTTTTCAGTCTTGCTGATTCTCAATGGAATGTTTTATTCTAGTAGGCATAAGGTGGAATGGTTTCCCTTAAAAATTAATAGGTTGTTGGTAGGTGAATAAGGGATTTGGAGTGTCCTTCTTATTGGATGGACCTTATATGAATGTTCTCTTTTATATGGGGTACTTTACTAGTAGCACGTGGTGGTTGATAGACACTAAGTGTGAATTTTAGATGTTTGATTCTGATAAAGAGGGTATAATAGCATGGGATAGCGATGCAAAAATTGCACAGGTACATTGGTAAGTTGGATGATGTTATGACTTGGGGATTAAAATAGGGGGAAAGTTATCACTTATAGGTCGAAAGTTCATATTAAACGGAGGGACTAGGTCTCTAGTTATTTGATAAGTTAGATCATGGAACTTTCATGTATCTTTGTCCCTATAGTTGTACTTTGTTCTAGGCATGAAATTCATTTCTAAATTCATGGTGTTGGATATGGATTTTTGAATAATTGAGAATTTTGACATGATTACTCATTTAATTGTTTTTCCATAAGGTATGATTCATTATTAATGCTTTATTAATATTTATGAACAATGTGGGGATAGATGCGAATGGTTAATGAACTTCGGGGTACTAAGGATCCCCCAATTCCTTGGTTTTGATCTTGAAAATTGTATGTCATTAAATTATTTGTGAAAATTACCATCGAATATAATTTTGTCATATGGTATACATATTTTACTTTGGGTTTTTATTTTACTTGTGACCCGCTTGATGTTCCTATTCATGTATCTATCCCCATAAGAGACTCTTTAGTGGTGGATTGAGTGTAGCAATCTTGTGTTGTAACTTTTGTTGGGCGTGAGACCTTGGTAGATCTAATTATATTAGATATGGTAGGTTTTGATGTCATCTTGGGTATGGGTTGGTTAGCACCTTGTCATGCTGTCCTAGATTTTCATGCTAAGACAGTGAACTTAGCTTCATCAGGTGTGTTAAGGATAGCTTGGAAGGGTGTGCATCATTTGAGTCCCAAAGAGATTTATCTCTTGTCTTTAGGATTGTCGCAAGCTTTAGAGGGTTGTCTATTTTATTTGTCTTATCTTCATTATCTTTTTTATTTGTCTTATTGTAATACCCTGCATGTCTCTAAGCTAGGAAGTGAATAAGTATTCCTACGTATGAAATCTCCTATCCTGTGATTAATACTTGAGTACATGGCTTACAATGAATATCCTAGTGATAGGATAGTTTATGATGCATTAAGCATGTTCATATGAGTCACTTAAGATAATACAAGCTAAGAGTTTTTGAATCCATCAACTTTTAGTGTTTGATTATGCAAGGGTCATCTTTGAAAGAGTATAACTCGATATTAATCTAGTATTTTTGCTGATTTAGACCCACCAAATTGTAGAGACTCGAATTAGCTTTCCAATGATACAAATTTCTCCTTAACCCAATACCCGAGCGAAAAGTTATGCCCATTTTCGTGAGAGATAGTAAGGATAGGCGATTGGTTAGGCACCGCCTAACCAAACATACGCGATTCGTTAGGCGCCGCCCAACCAAGCTTAGGCAATCACTTGGGCGCTACCTAAGTCAGATCTAGGTGCCAAAAACACTCCGTTTTGAGTTATTTTAAGGGTAATTAAGTCTTTTAACACTCCTTACACGTCCCTAAACTTAACCTTATGAAATATATAGCTTCTAAACATATTACAACCCTATTGTTATCTCAAAGCTCATCATCTAAGAGCACTAAAAGATAAAAACAACTAGGGTTGCGTAACTAAGCTTTAAGATCCTATTTTAAGGAAATTCCTCCGTCAATCATTAAGAATCTTCCTTCTAAGGTATGCGTGAGTTGATTCATGGACTCTTTTAATCCATGAAGCTCAAGATCCATCTTCTAAATTTTGTATCATGATGTTTATGTTGTTGGTGGTGGATGTTCATATGGTTGGAGTTTGATGATGCCTAAGATGGGATCTTTATATGTTTATTGTGAGGATATGGTGGTACTTAACATATAAATATGTGAAATTGGTGTTTGAATATTTGTAATCTTGATGAATCCACCTATGCCTAAGATGTGCATGTAAGGTGTTTGTGAAATTACCTAAGGGAATAGAAATCATGCTTTTATGACATAATAAGTCCTAAATGACTATTCCATGTTCTAAGTTTATGTTCAACGTGATCCCCATGCTATTGTCTTGAATAGATGAAGTTGTACGGATGCTCATGATATTGTTGCTATATGGAATGACTTTGTTATTGAAGTAATGCAAGTATATACATGTTGTGTGCATTCCCGATCATGTGATAGTTTGTTGAGAATCATTCTTATTATGAAAGCCTTACATATGATATTGTGAATTTTGGACTCAAATCTTGTGATCAAGTCATGTCATATGTGTCAGTTGCCTCCTATCGAGTCCTGGGAGTAATTATACCTGAAAACTATAGCTATGTGCCTAGATCCATGTCATGTTTCACGATATCCGAACTCAACCTATGATTCCATAGACTTCAGTCAGTCGTGTGACTCAGGAAAACCTCATGATCTTAGTCAGTTGTCAGATATCAGTAACATTCCGCCAGTCAATGGAATTCAGTAAGATTGAGTCTTACACAGTTAGTTTTTCATTTCCAGTCCCTCCAGATGGGAGTAGAGGTTAGCACCGAGTTAACCCAAGGATGGGAACTCACCCATCAGTTCAGGGTGTGATTCTTAGTAGTCATCCTTGTGTTACAGAACTACGTAGCTAGCGTAGGTTAAGACATCTTAACCCATAAAATTAGGGTTGATGAGGCAGCTTAACCCATCATTTTAGGGTTCCCACCATTCTCATTGAGTACACGCCATATAAGGGTCACTCGCGGAGACATAGTGAGTCCTCATTGATTCAAGGACAATATGATTTGATACATTTATTTATTTATTCAGTTCAGTTTTACAGAGTTAGTTGGAGACATGTTCCTTCGACTCCTTATTCAGATATTTTAGAGTCTTTCAGATTTACGTTCAAACTTACCTTTCGGATTGAGTTGTTTTGGGTATTTTCACCCACATGATTTTATTCAGTTGAACCTTACGACCTTACAGTTCTATGTATTCCGCGTTATTATATCATAATTTGCAGTACACAGGTACAAATATCAGTCATGGGTTAGCTTGTGGTCCCTCAGGGTCATGTGCACCGTGTAGCATTCCGGTTCAGTGAATTGGGGTATGACAAACTTGGTATCAGAGCCTAAGGTTCAATAGAGTCCTAGGAAGTCTGAAAGCCGCATCTAGTAGAGTCTTGTATATGGGTGTGTTGTGCACCCCATTTATGTGTGGAAGGCTATAAGATGTTTTAGGAACAGTCCCCTTTCTTCATTATTTATGTCATGCTAGTGAGCATAATCACAAGTTAAAATCTCAGTCTAATCCATTCTTCTCTTATTCCAGACCATGGCCCCAAAGAAAAGAAACCGGCCAGCTCCTCAGCCTGAAGATCCTTTGGGCGAATTAGTTTCCCATGCGGAGTTTAGAGCCGTATTTACCACACTTGCTCAGTCTATGGCTATATAGAATGAACGGA
>NW_025833275.1:0-7134 GCF_002878395.1 Capsicum annuum | reverse complement strand
GATGAACATTGGTTGGAACTTCTCTTTTGAGTGTGAGTGTCTCTTGACTGTCCCTGCATTAATATGCATTATTTCATATGAGTGAGTGGTGCATCTTTATTATGAGGGAACATGAGTCATATTGCTAAGCTACTTACATCTTTAGGCAGTGTAACTTGTACATATGCATGGTTGTATGTTGCTAATGTAATGCCATACCTAGATCCCATTGTGTCACATTATTGTGCTACATGTTTATACATAGTTGGTTTTGAAAAGTGAGATTGGAGGAGTATTATGATTTGAGATTAAAGTGTTGATGGACGGTCTTTAATAGCTTAGATTCTCCTAATTAAGCATCGTGTTTTATTTTTATTTTTTGTTATGTTTTGTTGCTTAAGGATATGTAAACGTTCTAAGTTAAGGGTATTGATGTACTATAGAAATATAGCACTTTCGACACTTAGAATGAGGAAAATATGCAAGTTTATGAGATTGTTTTATTAGATATGATATGTTTGGGTATGTTTTGCAGGAAATTATGTTTTGGATACTAAGTTCAAGAAAAAGATGAAAAAGGTGTTTTTGGATAGTTATGTGATCAATAATAGATGTCCGTGACATTTTTAAAATTGTTCATGACCAAAACATGTGCGAGAATTGAAGAAGTGCTGAAAAAATAACTTTTGGCACATCCAAACTGCATGTAGCGCATGTGGACCGAATTTGGGAAAAATATGTGTCAGAGGTCCAAAATCCCGATATCTAACCTACAGGAAATTTTTATCTGGGTATATGCAATCATTAGATACGCCCAGCCTGCAAGCCGCATATACCACATGCGTCTAAGGCTTGGCCGTATATGGGGACCACATGTAGCCACCGACCCTTTTTTCTCCTATTTCATTTGGGCTTTAGTTTTAGGGTTTCCTCATGTACTATAAATACCCTTTATGTGTTTCTTATTACAAGTTACACACTCTTGATACTGACAAATATATTATAATTTCAAGATTCAATTTTAGTCTTGAAATTCTCTTGTATTGATTTTGGTTGATTAATTAAGTTACGATTTTAGGTTTTTACTTGTGATTATTGTGATTTCATCTTATGCTTCCAATCATGAATATTGTTGATTACTTTACAAACATGAGCGACTAAAAACCCTTAGCTAGGGTTATGGAAACCCTGGCGGATTGACAAAGTAAAGAATTTGTTATTGTCGTTCTGAATCGATACCTATGCATGCATTGTATTATCTTTATTTCAATAGTTTTCTTAATAGGTGCGCACATTAGGATCCCGCCTAGATTATTGTTAACCACTCCAAAAGAGTAGTAGTGACTAGGAAAAGATAATGACTATAGTAATTTGGAGTTTAATTGTCAATCCAACCTACTAGGTTTTATCTAAGTAAGATAGTTAGATTTTATCTAATAACTAGAGAGTCCAAAGGCAGTAGTTAACTGGGATCAAGATAATGGTTAGCAAGGTAACATCCTGAGACTCAAAAGGTAAAGAGTGAAATCTTTTTAGTCGTCCAAAAGGCTGTAAAAGGTACATAACTTATCGATTTTGCATGCAAGGTATCATATTGGTTCAACAAAGAATGATAAACCTACGGATTTAAGAAGATAGGGGAGAACAATCCTAGTGTTCACCTACGATTGATTACGATCCAATTTGATATTTTTCACTTATTCTATGTTGATATTCAAACCCACCCACCCCATTTACTTTTCCAAATTTTCCCGTTGATTACAATAGCTTAGAGACATGATTTCATGTATTCCCTTGGTACTCAACCCCAACCTTGGTTGGGTTACTATATTTGGCAGCGATCGTATCATTTTCTGAGTAGAGGTGTAGGTTGGGCGTCACCAAGATGTTACAAGGTTGCATTCAAGAGTTATTCCAATGGTTAAGGTCCAGTAGAGGCATTGACCTAAAGATGAGTCTACTTAACAGGTAGAGTATGTATGCATAGTAGTTATCCCCAAATTTTCACTGATTCGGGTATTTTTATTGCCCTTAGCTCAGGGATGAACTATATTCTTAGTGGTGGATGATGTAATGACCTAATTTTTGGTTATTTGTGTAAAACATTTATTTCTATATGATTTAACCCTCCATCTCTCGTGGTTGCTTTATTGTATTCCTGGGGTGTGGGGATTATTGGCATATTTTTCAATAGATTTTGGTGTGACTTATGCGATTTTGTGATTTTTGGTGGTTTGAAAATCCTTATTACTGACTTTGGTCAACATTAGTTTATCTGTGCATCCAATGGAAAAATAGATTGGTTAGCATGTTTGGAATATCAATTTTAGGTTGGTAGCATAGTTGGCGTGGTTTACGACTTTTATATCTTATTTCCATCTTCAGTTTGAAAAGTTGCAAAATTAGGTCTCGGTGGTCAATTCAATGAAAACGACATTTTTTAAAATAAATTATATCACTATTGAGTCTAGAGCATTAAATTTAGTAGGGTAGCATAGTTTATTTGTGTACTTGAGATTTTGGATGAATCCCGAGGGATACATGGAGACTTGGAATTCTCCAAGTCTCCAGTTGGTGTACCACTCAGTTGGTGCACTCACTTAAGCAATGCTTTGGTCACTTAAGTGACTTGTCCTGATAGCCAAAGTATCGCTGAAGTGACACCAGGCTTGCTTAAGTAATTGCCGCTTAAGCGATGGCCTGGTCGCTTAAGTGACATGGGCATACCAGACGTATTATCTGTTATGTTTGACTGTGTGGGGTCTTAATGATGATATTGGCCTGGTATCTGAATAATTGAGTGCTATCTTTGGTGAAAATTTGTCTAAACTGGTAATTGTGTGGTATAGAATAGGATATATCTTACTTTGTTGGTATGTGGATTATGTTTGACCATGACTGACTGGTTTATTGAGTGGATTTTGGCTCACACATTTGGTATATTGATTGAAATTTTAAATTTGAAATTTGAAATTCTTTTTTGTTTGGTCGTGAGTATTACATCCCTATATTATTTGCATTCATAAAACATTGGTATCACTGTGAAAATATTGAAAATACTGGAAACACTGGTCAATGACATCATTATGGACCCTCTCAGAGGTGTGTCGAAAAGGAGCCATGCATATTGGTATTACTATCCATCTAATTACTATGAAATTCAGTGAGATTGTAATTGAACTTACTAAATGAAAACTAATTACAATTAGATAACTTTGTTAATTACTAATCATGGATTAATGAAGTATTTCAGAATAAATTAGTCGATTGATCACTCTATTTAGGAAGAATACACTTAGTTGATCGATCATATAATTACTATGAAAGTCATTGCAGTTGTAATTGAACTTATTAATTGAAAGCTAAAATAGTTAAATAACTTTGTTTATTACTAATCATGAATTTATGGAGCATTGCAGAATAAATTAGTTGATTGATTACTCTATTTAGGACGAACACACTTAGTTGGTCGTGTAATTACTATGTAATTCATTAAGATTGTCATCAAAACTATTAATTGAAAGCTAAATATATTTAGATTACTTTATTTATTATTAATCATGGGTTAATGAAGCATTTCACAATAAATTAATCGATTAAGCACTCTATTTAGGACGAATACACTTAGTTGATCATTTAATTACTATGTAATTCGTTGAGATTGTAATTGAACTTACTAATTGAAAGCTAATTATAGTTAAATTATTTTATTGATTACTAATCATGATTTAATGAAGTAATTCACATCAAATATATGTAGAGTATGTTGAAACTAATCAAAACATATCATTGACTCTTGCAGCAGAAGTCTATAACTGTTTGATTATTTTCAACAGATGAATAATTTATTTCAATAAATGAATCATCTGCTGAAACATAATAAATTATATAAAACTAATTTTACATCTATGCAATAGATATAACATATATTGCAACAGATGTTGCTCCCACACATACAACAGTTGTTGGACCATAAAGGAAATATATTTTATATACTCCCTCTGTCTCATTTTATGTGTCATAGTTTAACTGGGAATGGGGTATATGAAATAAGAAAAGACTTAATGGTTCTTACCAAATTGTTCTTGATTAAAAAATATACTTCAACTATTTTTAATTAAGTGGAGCCCTATAAGTGGGACCCATAAGGGTAAAAGTGAAATTGTGGCTTTAAATAGTTACCAAAGATGGAAAGATGACTTTTTTTTGGAACGTATTAAAAAGAAAATCACGACACATAAAATGGGATGGAGGGAGTAATAAATAACATACATCATCAACAAAAATGAGTTAAAGTTATCAAGTTCTTAAAAAAACCAACAACAAGACAATTAACTATTACAATAATTTAGGAGCATTTTGATCTGGGCATGTAGTTCTTTATTGACCAACCATATTACATATGGAGCACTTATTTTTTTGTTGGAAATAATTCTCCGACTCCACATCTCCTCTTCATTCACCTTCTTTTCGATTTGATTGGGTCAACATAAGAAGAAGGTATTTCCCTCTCCAAAATCTCCAAAAGGAACAATCCAAGAATATTCTGAGGCACCAGATTAATTTTCTCACAATATACAATTATATATTTTTTCACCAAATAATATGGAGATAAGTACTCATAAATTTGATTTTTAAATTATTCACCATATTAGACTCAAGAAAGTGCCATAGTATATGGATAAGGTATTTTGTCCAAGTCAAAAACTCTATATTTACAAATACTTCTTTCAAGATTGACCATGACAACATCACCATGACCATTGATACTGAACTTGTAATTGGTATTTCATGGGGCCATAACTTGTTCCCAGAACTGATATAGTTTGATATTTACTTTTCCATTGAAGAAACAAGTCTATTTTTTGAGCTTACCAATTCCATATGCCTCCTATGAAATAATTTTGCAAATCTCATAGTTATTTTGTCAAATAGAGTGACAATGGAGATTCTATTTAAATATCAAATATTGCATTTACTGTCTCAGCAATATTTGATGTTATAATATTATATCTATACAAAATAAGTCACTTAGTAAGCATAATATTACAATAAACTCAAACAAGATATTAAATTTAAAATATTGTACCTTTTTCCCTGACAAAGTACCCTGCACCATTTGTGGAATCCAATAAGTTTGAGTTGTTCTACTGCCTTAGGTACCATATCCCTTATTTGATTGAAATGATCATAGAACTCAACTCTATCGTACGCATTTGCTGCTTTATAAATATATTATATGATCTTTGAATTATGAACGTTGTTTCACTAAAGGGTAGATAATTGAAATCATTTTTTGAATATTTGGATGCCTATCATATATTATACAAAACACATCGGTATCATCTAAGTAGCTTCTTATTTGTTCAGAAACTATCTGTATGAGGCATCAGATTTTTTGTCCACTATACCAAAATCTATTGAAAAAATATGATTCTTTGTATTCTATTCCATTATCGATAGAAAAACTACTTTATACTTTCTCTTCAAGAATATTTTATCTACGGCTATGAATTTTCTTAATTGTTGAAAATCAAAATCCAAGCCACATAGGCTACAAAAACTTACTTAAACTTTATATTTTCATAAAACTTCAATATCGTCTTACTTTCTAGATTTTTAGACTCTAACACATAAGGTACGTATCAAGTACTACCTATCCATGCTCATGTGTTCTCTTAACCAAAGACTTTGCAATTTTCATACCCTTATAAATCTTTCAATAACTCACCTTACAACCTAATTTTGTATGAGGTTGATTGGACATATCTCTTCTTGATGGACCTTTTCCACTAGGGAAGCTATTTTTAAAGTATTTACCGTTGACCTTTTTCATGGCATGAGGATTGTGGCTCGTAATATGCTACGAACTATATGACATAGAATTTGTCAAAACTTATGAATTTCACAACCCTTAACTGCCACTTACACTCAAGATGTGCACATCTAAATCAATATATATTATGTGAATTAATCACTTTCTTAAGTCTAAAATCTTCTTCTCAAGCAAGCAATATGCAATGAAGTGACTAGTTCTTCCTATTTCTAGAATGTCATTCCCTTGTAAAAACTAATGTCATTATCTTGAAGATTACTTGACTGTGTTGATTGAGATCTGCCTACTGTATTGCTTGAAATAATAGGTTAGGTGTTTGGTCCTCCTCCACTTCATCTCCACTCTCATTATCTGGAATATTTATGTCTACTCCATCTAATTCATTATTTAACATATCTTGTTGGTATTGTTCAAAATTCTGATTCTCTATCGATTTTTTAATCACGTACACCCTTAAAATGACCCTAGTTTCATCACCCAAATAAGAATGCAAATAAACTTGATCGCTTATTTTAAAAGGTAGGACCCACTGATTTTTCAAAATAGTTGTGTATGTAACTAATGACATGATTTTCTATTGGTAGTTTAGTCCACAACAGCTGAAGATTTAAGCTTAAAAAATTATCATACAAAACATCTATTAGGACTATCATCTTTATCATCTCTAACAAATCACTATCCTTCTAATGCTAAATAAATTGACTATTCTTCTCGATCTTTCACAATGACAATTAACCCCTATTTTTATTGAGTCCTCTATTAATAGTACGTAAAGAAATTTGTTAAAAAAATTAATAACGATAGTATAGTAAAGTTGAGTGGCTATATTACAATAAATATGTGCACTATCACTGTCCCAATAAGTAACTCATTTGTTATAACAAATGAGTCATTTGTGGCAACAGATTAGTATATTTTTGGAATAGATAACTAATCTATTGGATTCATTTTTTAGTTCTATCTTAGTATTATCATTGTTGTAACATGAATCCAATAAGTAAGCATATATTGCAATAGGTAGGTTATCTATTATAACAAATGAACGACTTGTTGCAACAAATTACTCACTTATGGGATACATATTCAAAATTAAAAGATTAATCCAACAGGAAGGTCATCTGTTGCAACAGATCAATCATTTATTGCAATAAATATCTCATATATTGCAGCAGATGACTGATTTATTAGATTAAGCTTCAGGATCTATCCCAACTTGGCCAGCTACTATAATATGTATCTATCAGGTAAGTCATTTATTGCAATAGATAAAGAATTTGTTGCAATAGATGAAGCATCTATTGCAACAAATAACCATTTGT
>NW_025833274.1:0-1646 GCF_002878395.1 Capsicum annuum | reverse complement strand
CTTCCAAGTGGGGATACCAAACTCTTGCATTGCACCACCAGGCCTTTTGTGCACTACCTTGACCTGTTGGGAAGTTACATGTTTTGCCATAAACTCTGCTATATCCTTCTTTATGCAACTCCACCAATAGACTTCCCGCAAGTTGTGATATATCTTGTTAGCAGTGGGATAAAAAAATACCGCGCAGCAAGCGCCTTAGCCATAATTAGGAAAACTCTATATGATTTAAACACTACTCACTTTGATGGTCATTTCTTAATCTTATAGAGATACAATTTATGCTTTACGAAAGTTTTGGGTATTACGGAAGCCCTCATAATGGCATCAGTATAACGAATATGTAGTTAAATGCTCATAAACATCTACAATGTCAAGTCAATCCCCCACTTGTATGGCATAGTAATAAATACAACATTTAAGAAAAACTAGTCTGAATATATGAGCTCTCCGAAGGATCAATAGTAAAGGAATCACCAATGGTCTTTTTAAGCATGGAGACTTGAAAGATAGGACAAATAACTGATAGATCTACAGGTAACTCAACTACACAAGTTACTTTCTCAACACGACTAAGAACTCTATAAGTCGAACATAACTGGGACTAAGGTTCCCATTTTTTCAAAATTGCTTCACCCCATTCACCGGTGAAATCGTTAGATACACCAATTCACTCACCCCAAAATAAAGATCTCTTCTACTCATATGTGCATATGACCTCTGAAGACGCTATGCTGTCTTCAGCTTTTTCCTAATCAACTTACCTTTTTCCATAGCCTCAAACACACCATCAGTCCCCACCAAAGTGTCTTTACCCACTTCAAATCAACCTATGGGTAATCTATATCTCCTCCTAATCAAAGCCTCAAATGGTCCCATCTGAATGCTAGAGTGACAAATATTGTTATACGCAAACTTAATCAGTGGCAAATGCTCATCCCAACTGCCTTGAAATTCAGAGCATATGGCCTGAACATATCTTCTAGAGTCTGGATTATTCCCTATGTCTGAACCTCTGTCTACGGGTGAAAGGCAGAACTAAGATTCACTACGGTATGAAGACCCTTTTGAAAAGATCTCCAAAACTGGAAAGTAAACTTGGTACCCTTATATAAGATGATAGACAAAGAAACTCCATGTAATTTGATTAACTCCCAGATATACAACCTAGAATAATCCTCAGCTGTAGAAGATGTATGCTCTGGAAACAAATATGTTGACTTAATCAACCTATCTACAATAAACTAAATATAATCATGATTAATACGCGAAAGGGGCAAACTAGTCACAAAACCCATATTCATCTCTTCCCACTTCTAAATGGGGATACCAAACTCTTGCATTCCACCATCAGGCCTTTGGTGCTCTACCATGACCTGTTGGGAAGTTACACACTTCACCACAAACTCTGCTATATCTTTCATTATGCCACTCCACCAATAACTTCCCGTAAGTCGCGGTAAATATTGATAGCACCGCGATGAATAGATTAATGCGTACTATGCGTCTCAGCCATAATTAGTAAAACTATGTATGATTTAAACACTACCTACTTTAAAGGTCATTCCTTAATCTTATAGCGATACAATTTATGGTTAAGGAAAGTTTTGGGTATTACAGAACCCCTGACAATGGCATCAATATAATGA
>NW_025833273.1:0-1743 GCF_002878395.1 Capsicum annuum | reverse complement strand
CCTTAGAATTTTATTGTAATTTGAAGTACTTTTCTTACATTATTACCATATACTTTTGTACAGATTATTTAGATCATTAATGTTCCGTCCCAAGAAATTGATTAGATATTCTAATTCATAACTATTAATAATCTTAATTTATTTACCTACGTGCTTTTATAATTATCAATTGTTAATTGGTATGTCAGACTTATTTGACGTAAGTTTTCTAAAATTTTAGTCTATTGGTGAAGTTTATAATAATTTGAACTCTATCTTATATTATTTTTTCTTAAATTTATTTGTGATCGGCAGATTATAGGCCTTAGCATATTAGCTAACAAGTTGCCAACTATCCAGAAACAAGCTAACAAATATATGTCAAAGGTCATGTAAGAGTTGGATCCTAACAACTTAAAAACACTACAGTAATTTAGAGGAATTAAGTAGACCAATACTAATCTAAAATTTATAGTCCTAACTTGAAATTCATTATTGATGCTATGATATTATATTCAATAGATTGAGAACTTGAAAAATGCTTTTAATCGCAAGCACCATTTGATCTGTGGAGAGAGGAGGTGATAACCATCTTGAGTTAGATGCTAAGTCAGAAACTTAAGCACACTCATGAATCAAATCCAATAATGAGATGGTATGAGTCTATGACAGTTTTATGTACTTTTTGTTGGATACTTGACAAAGATTTTAGGTATTGTTGTTGTGGATTGAAATCATGGTTGGTCTATTTAATTGGAAGTATATTCAGTATAAAATAAGGTGCCTATAATGTCATGGCCTGTATGTGTTTTGCAGCCTTAAGTTTCATTCGAAGCAGAGAATCTTGTCATGCCAAAGTCTGAAATTTTAGGATCTCTACTAGCTTTGAGATCGCCGAAGAAGCCATGTTATTAAAAGACTTCTCAAAAGTTATTCCGGTAAGAAATTGGGCATACTTCTATTTTCCAAGTCATTCAATTGCCCAATATAATTTATGAAATTTTTCCAATAAAGCTTGGTGAACTATTTTTATTTCTTTTACTTTCCATTTTCAATTTGGAGATCAATGATTATATACCCCCAAAAAAATCCCTAGAAATTTTACTCTCTTCATCTCATTTATATGAAGTATTTTAACTGGGTACATAATTTTAAAATATAGGAAGATTTTACGATTATAGAGAAAAGACGTCAAATACTCCTAAACTTGTCTGGCAAACTTACTTTGGACCTTTAACTTTATGGATATTTATTTACCTCCAAAACAACTTTCAAGTGAATTAATATTATTCCTAATACTGTCGTGGCTAAAAAAGCAAAAGAAAAATTAAAAGTGCGTATATTTTTTTTTTAAAAAAAGAAGAGGATGGCCCCGCTAATTTATATATTATATAATTTAAAAAATTAAAAAATAGTCATTAAATTACCATTCCATTTCTAATTCTTCAACCCTCTTCCCCCACCTCCACCCCACCCCCTTTCTTTTTTTTCAACCCCCACTCCCTTCTTCGATTTTCATGGATTACTTCACTTGAAGAATCTATTATCTGCAATTAGATTCAACAATAAGAAAACTCATTAAATTTCTTCTAACCTCTCATCCAATTCATCAACTTTTTGAAGAAATAAAAAAAAAATAGATAGAAAAATTATGAATTTTTATATTTTTTTTCACAATTTCAATTGACAAACTTCTTTTTCATAATGAATTTACTTCATACATCGAAAAGAACGCCGGTAATTTTAATTTCGATGATGATTCGT
>NW_025833272.1:0-1354 GCF_002878395.1 Capsicum annuum | reverse complement strand
GATTTAAGCATTCCATGAATAGCTATTTTTAGTTTTTTATGAAGAAAATTGATCATTTGAACTAAGCTAAGATAGGAATCCACATTATTTATTCAGGTTATGATATAAAGCAAAGAGAAGCATATTCAGTTTTAATTTTAAACCTTTAGGCTATTTTAAGGTGGATCTCCTAAAGTTCTGAGCAATAAGTATGGGAGTAGTATTTAGCACCTAGTGGGTATGATTCCAAGGTCTCATGCCCCAGAACTACGAGCCACCGTAGGTTTCTGATTTACCCTAAGTGGGTTAAGATAGTGATCACTAAAGTTGAAGGTTCTATTCCGATGGCAAGGATAGAGCAGCTCTCCCCTAACGTAGGCAAGACGTTGGACTCTATGTCATCTCACATGGTTTATGCCGGTTAGAAGAAACTCTCACGGTCTCCCAAGTTCAAAGTCCCTAAGTCCCAAAGTCCTATAACCTCCCAATTTTAAAAAAGTCCCTTGTTCTCCATAAGATAAATGTATAAGTTTTGAAAGCTATTGTTCTAAGATTCCTCTTGCTTACAAGTTTTGAGAATAAGATGGAGAATATAGATTTTAGAAGTTAATATAATGACTCACGAGATTTGTACTATATGCTTCATTATACATGATTTATGAGATTCAGATTTCAGTTTTTACTCAAGCTATGTGTGTCATTTATATTAGCATGCATGTTTTCTTTAAAGATTGATGATATTGTTTACTTATTGCATTGTACTCCCATATACTCACTATATCCTCAAAGTACTGATCCACATATACGTCTAGGTGCTACATTGTCTTATAATGTGGTTCAGGTGCTCAGTATCCGCAGTGTGAGTAGTTCGAGCATCTTTATCTACATACCCATAGTGGTGAGTCCTTATGATTCGAGGGCCTGCTTCTTCAGACATTTAGTTTTCTTTTAGTGTACAGACTATTTCTTTTCAGTTCAGTTCGAGTAAGTTGGGGATCTGTCCCAATGGCTCTGTAGTTCTTTGTTAGTAGTAGAGGCTTGTCGGACTACGTGTTTGTTTAAAGACTATTAATATTCATTGTTCAGAAAGCATCTATCATTTATTCGTGTTAGTTTTGATATGAAACTGCATTTACTCTTGACTAGATTATTTTAAAGTAAGGGTTAGAAGAAGTAACAGGCTCAAAGGGTTAGCTTAGGGATACTTGTAGCCTTAAGCACCGTGTGACGTCTCAGAATGAGATTTTGGGGCATTACACATATATAGTCTATCATAGACAACGCTTTCGATCTACGAGTTACCAGTTACTATTATAGGGTCTTTCATTGAACTTGGCCCCTGTCAATTCTTGACCATACATATAGGTCTATAGTA
>NW_025833271.1:0-1876 GCF_002878395.1 Capsicum annuum | reverse complement strand
TCTGAGGGGATTGCCTATTGACATCAACCTATCTTGTTAATAGGTTCTCCTCTCCTAGACTGCACCACAAGAGCCCTTTCGAGATTTTTCACAAGAAAGTTCCTTTCTATTCTCATCTTAAAGCCTTTAGCTGCCTATGTTACTCCACAGTTACCATCCCTTATAGGGATAAACTTTCTCCGCGTGCCATTCCTTGTGTATTTGTAGGGTATCCATTTGCTAAAAAAGGTTACAGACTTTATAACATCTTTTTTAATTCTAGTTTTGTCTCTAAGGATGTAGTTTTTCATGAGTCTATTTTTCCTGTTCTCTCTACATCTTCATCATCCCTTCCTATGTGTCCTTTTCCTTTTTCTTACTTTGAAGATCCTGTTTTGCCTAATTCTTCCCCTATTGCACCTTCCCCGATTGCTTCTAATTTTCCTCCTGCTGCTGGACATGTACCTCCTCCCAGGAAATCTTCGAGGATTTCACAACCTCCTGGTTACCTTCAAGACTATGTCTGTCATACTTTCTTTATTCCATACTCCTCTTTTTGTGCTTCTATTTTTGGTCACGATCCTGTCTCTGAGCCTCGTAGTTATTCTCAAGCTGCTCTATTTCCTTAATGGCAATCTGCTATGAGACAGGAATTTGACTCTTTGGAGGCTAATAATACATGGTCCATTGTTTCTCTCCCTTCTGGTAAAAATCCCATTGGGTGTAAATGGGTCTACAAAATAAAATATAGGACTGATGGATCTTTGAAAAGATAAAAGGCTCGTTTGGTGGTCCAGGGTGACACTCAAGTTGAAGGTATTGATTTTCATGAAACATTTTCCCCTGTGGTCAAAATGACCACTATGAAGACTCTTATGGCTGTTGCTGTTAAACATCGTTGGTCTCTTTTCCAACTTGATGTTAACAATGCTTTTCTACATGGGGATTTGGATGAAGAATTCGATATGAAGTTTCCCCCTGGTCTTACTGTTTCAGCTTCTTCTTCTGTCCCTATGGTCTGCCAGCTTAATAAGTCACTTTATGGGCTTCGTCAGGCCTCTCATCAATGGTATGCAAAATTGTCCACTGCTCTTCAATCGAGGGGCTACGCTCATTCTCTTAATGATTAGTTTTTATTCACTAAGGGGTCTGCTGATTCTCTGGTTATCTTGGTTGTTTACGTTGATGATATTATTTTGACTGGTACTGACTTTGAGGAGATCTCTGCTCTTAAGTTGTTTCTCTATGATCAGTTCAAAATCAAGGATCTGGGTTTATTACATTACTTCTTGGGAATTGAGGTTTCCTACTCTGCTGCTGGTGTGATTTTGCATCAAAGTAAGTTTGTTACTGATTTGTTATCTAATTATGCTTGTGGTGTTACTTCTCTTGTGGTTTGTCCTTTGGAACTTCGCAAGAAGTTGTATGCTGATATAGGGGATCCCTTGGCTCAGCCTAAGTCTTATCGCTGTCTAGTGGGAAAATTGAATTTTTTGACCCACACTCGCCTAGATCTCTCTTTTGTTGTTCAGCATTTAAGCCAGTACTTGCAGCATCCTTGTGTGCCTCATATGCATGCTGCTTTACATCTTTTGCGTTACCTCAAAGGTTCTCCTGGTTTTGGTTTATTTTTCAGTGACTCTCTTGATCTAACTCTTAGAGTTTTTTGTGATAGTGATTGGGCGTCATGCCCTGACAGTCGCCGTTCTATTACTGGTTTTTATGTCTTACTTGGTGATAGTTTGATCAGCTGGAAGTCCAAAAAGTAGCCTGTAGTTTCTCTTTCTTCTGCGGAGTCTGAATATCGCTCGTTGAGTAAAGCTGTGGGTGAGATTACATGGTTATCGCATCTTCTTTCTGATTTTGGCATCCAGATCTCTCTACCTGTTCCTGTTTT
>NW_025833270.1:0-4324 GCF_002878395.1 Capsicum annuum | reverse complement strand
ATTATCTTAGACAGAGGTACCCAGTTCACCTCTTATTTCTAGAAAGTGTTTTAAAAAGGTCTTGGTACCCAAGTTTATCATAGTACATCCTTTCATTCTAAGATAGATAGTCAAGTAGAAAGGACCATTCAAACTTTAGAAGATATGCTACGAGTATGTGCAATTGATTTCAAGGTTCATTGGGATGACCAGTTTACATTGATTGAGTTTGCATACAAAAAATTGCTATTATTCTAGTATTCAGATGGCTCACTTTGAAGCACTTTATGGTAGGAGATGTAGATCTCTAATTGGTTGGTTCAAAGTTAGTGAGGCCTCAGTCATAGGGCCAGACTTAGTATTCGATGCTTTAGAAAAAGTCCAGTTTATAAGAGAAAGACTTTGGGCTGCTCAGAGCTGGTAGAAGTCCTATGCAGATATGCGTAAAAGGGACCTCAAGTTTGAGGTTAGTAACTATGTCTATCTAAGATCTCTCCCATGAAGGGAGTGAAGAGATTCCGTAAAAAGAGAAAGCTTAGTCCCAGATATGTCGGTCCTTTTAAAATTCTCAATAGCTTTGTCAAAGTAGCTTATGAGCAAGAATTGCCTTCAGATCTAGCCGCAGTTCATCCAGTATTCCATGTTTATTTGCCCAAGAAGTGCATAGGTCAACTTGCAGTTGTAATCCCTATTCAGAGCATAGATGTTCAGAACAACCACTCTTATGAAGAGATTCCAGTCAAAATCCTAGACTATCAAACTCGTAGACTGAGGAATAAATAAATCCCTCTAGTCAAATTTCTTAGGTGAAACTAGTCCGTTGAGGGAGCTACTTGGAAAGAAGAAGCAGATATGTGAACCAAGTATCCTTACCTCTTCTCCGCCAACTCAGATCTAGCTCAAGGTAACAGTTCTTCTTAATCTTTTTTATTTTTATGTCTAGATTTTAGTTACGACTTGGTATTAGTCTCATATTCAGGATTCCATTATAAACTTGGTACTAAGTACCATTACATATTCAGTCATATGTTCATGTATCAGATTAGTCATAAGTTCATGCATCAGATTAGTCATGTTTTCATGCATCAGACATACATTTTCCTAGTTAGAAATTCAGGTATCAAAAATCTCAGTCATGTGTTCATGAGTTATTTAAGTCATGAAATCATGCATCAGATATGCACGCTCAGTATAAATCCCAGAAATGTCAATAATGTTTCAGTTGTTCATGATCAGCATGTAATTTATCTCATCATTTATCCCATCTCAGTCAGTCACATTCGAGGATGAATGTTCCCAAGGGGAAGATATTGTAATACCTCAAAGTTTCTTAACTAATTTTTTTCTGAAGAATGTCAAGTATTAGCTTCTAAATTTAATGATGTTTATTTCATAGAAAATTTTTAAGAATTTCACTTTTTATCATGTAGAAAATTCAATAATCTTTCCATTGATATAAAATTTGCCTAAATCTGATAATTGTGTAAGAAGTTATGACTATTTCAAGTCCCCATCGTAAAACAGAGCCATATTGATCAGTGGCGCACCGCGCCACCAGATAAAATGGAATTTTTTTTTTCCAGTGTCCCCATTCAATTTCTTCATGTCACACCAAACTTCCAGGTCACAAATGATATGGCAACGTGATGGATCCACATCGCGGTATTTGCCTATTTCCTAATTGTCAAG
Organism: Capsicum annuum; assembly: GCF_002878395.1. Taxonomy (NCBI): domain Eukaryota; kingdom Viridiplantae; phylum Streptophyta; class Magnoliopsida; order Solanales; family Solanaceae; genus Capsicum; species Capsicum annuum. The sequence continues at coordinate 2,656 of NW_025833270.1, read as the reverse complement.
GTCATAGCCTACGCCTCCAAATAGCTCTATGCAGCATAGTAATGTGATGGCTATATGATGGCTCATGCAGCATGGTAAGGTTAAAGCCTACAACTCCATACAACTTAAACCCTATGAGAAATATTATCCTACTCATGATCTTAAGTTAGCAGCCGTGTTTTTTGCCTTAAAGATTTGGAGGCATTACTTGCACAGAGTTCATGTAGATGTGTTCACTGATCATAAGAGTCTTTAGTATGTCTTTTCTAAGAAATATCTCAATATTTTTCTAAGAATGTCGTTAGAGTTCTTGAAAGATTATGACATGAGTGTCCTTTATGATCTGGGCAAGGTCATTATAGTGACCGACGCTCTCAGTAGACTGTCTATGGGTAGTGTTAATCATGTCAAGGACAATAAGAAGAAGTTAGCTCAGGAAGTCTATCAACTTTCCAGACTAGGCGTTCGCTTCGTTGATTAAGAGGAGGGTGACATATGGGTTTAGAGTAGTTAAGAATTATCTCTATCTTCTGAGGTGAAAGAAAAGCAAGATAAAAACCCTAGTTTAGTCAAGTTGCAAGAGTCAGTTAAGGACCTAAAATTGGAGGTTTTCTCCTAAGGGGGAGATGATGTTTTACGTTTTCAAGGTCATCTGTGTGTTCCAGGTGCAGATGAATTGAGGCAGCAAATTCTTGCAGAAGTGCATGGTGCGCGTTACTCAATTCATCCAGGGGCCACAAAAATGTACCGCAACTTGTGGGAGGTTTATTAGTGGAGTGGGATGAAGAGAGATGTTGTAGATTTTGTGGCTAAGTGTTCTACATGTCAGCAGGTTAAGATAGAGCATTAAAAGCCTAGTGGGTCTATGTAGGAGTTCAGTATTCCTACTTGTAAGTGGGAAGAAGTAAACATGGACTCCGTGATGGGTTTGCCTTGTACTCATCATGAAAATTATTTAGTTTGGGTCATTGTATCCAGAATGACCAAATCAGCCCATTTTGTTCCAATTCATAGCTCTTATTCAGACAAGGATTACGACAAACTCTACACCAGGGAGTTGGTCCGATTACACAGTGTTCTGTTATCGATTATCTCTGACAGAGGTACCCAATTCACCTCTCATTTCTGGAAAGAATTCAAAAAAGGTCTTGGTACCCAAGTTCAACTCAGTACAACCTTTCATCCTCAGACAGATGCTAAAGCAAAAAGGACCGATCAAACCTTAGAAGATATTCTACGAGTGTGTGTAATTGATTACAAGGGTAGTTGGGATGACCACTTGCCTTTGATTGAGTTTGCATACAACAATAGCTATCATTCCAGTATTCAGATGGCTCAATTCTAAGCTTTTTATGGTAGGAGATGTAGATCTGCAATCGGTTGGTTCGAAGTTAGTGAGGCCTCAGTCATAGGGCCTGACTTAGTATTTGATGCCTTTGAAAAAGTTCAGCTGATCAGAGAATGACTCCAGGCTGCTCAGAGTCGGCCAAAGTCTTATACAGATGTGCATAAAAAGGACCTTGAGTTCGAGGTTGGTTACTATGTCTATCTAAAGATCTGTCCCATGAATGTAGTGAAGAGATTTGGCAAAAAGGGAAAACTTAGTTCTTGATATGTCGGTTGAATCAAAATTCTCAGTTGCTTTGGCAAAGTAGCTTATGAGATTGAATTTCCTACAGATCTAGCCGCAGTTCACCTAGTTTCCATGTCTCTTTGCCTAAGAAGTGCATAGGTGACCCAACAAATGTAGTCCCTATTCAGAGCATAGATGTTCAGAACAACCTCTCTTGTGAAGAGGTTCTAGTCGACTCATGGACTGAGGAATAAATAAATCCCTTTAGTCAAAGTTCTTTTGAGAAATCAGTCCATTGAGGGAGCTACTTGGGAAGAAGAAGCAGATATGTGAACCAAGTATCCTCACATCTTCTCCGCTAACTCGGATCTAGCTCAAGGTAACAGTTCTACTTAGGCTTTTCAGTTTTTATGTCAGTATTTTAGTTATGACTTGGTATTATTCTTATGTTCAGGATTCCATTTTAAACTTGGTACTAATTACCATTGCATATTCAGTCATATGTTCACACATCAGATTATTCATATGTTCATGCATCAGATTAGTCATGTGTTCATGCATCAGACATGTATTCTCCTATTGAGAAATTTAGTTATCAGAAATTATAGTCATGTGTTCATGAGTCAGTTAAGTCATGATATCAGGCATCAAATATGCACGCTCATTATAAATCCCAAAAGTGTCAATCACGTTTCAGTTGTTCGTGATCATCATGTACTTCAGCTCATTGTTTCTCCCATCCCAGTCAGTCGTATTAGAGGACGAATGTTCCCAAGGGAGAGATATTGTAATAACCCAAAGTTTTATAACTAATTTTGTCCCAAAAGTGTCAAGTATTATCTTCTAAATTGAATGATTTTTATTGTTGCGTCTCTACGCACACGCAAGTGTACGTTATTATGCAAGTGTACGTGATTATTCAAGAAATAATTAATTATAACTAGAGCAAAGCAATAAACGGTTGTAGTCAATGATGAGGATGATTCCAGGGTTGAGGTATTGTGAATAGTCATACAATTCTCTATTCTTATCATAGTCTAATTGGTTATCGGGTTGCTGGTTCGCAAGGGTTATGCCATGATCTTGGTCTCCCGACCTCAAATA
>NW_025833269.1:0-2107 GCF_002878395.1 Capsicum annuum | reverse complement strand
TTGATTCATAATGCATCTATAGAGGCATTTTATCAAACACTTGAATGACATGAACTAGTATACATGCTAACATGATATAATCTCACTATTACATTCACATGAACAACTCATCAAACCCCTGGAAGGCACTGTATATGCACATAGTACTAATCAACATATGAGCATCACAATTTCAACTCCAAGTTCACAATTTCAATCCTTCTACCTGAATCCACATGATACTACATACATAATAACTGTTTTGGACATAAATCTTTCACTTAGTCATGGATTAAAAACCTAATCAACATTATAATCATGAATACACTTGAATCCAATCATGGAAATCCTGAAATCACTTTACTCAAAGTTCTAAAAGAGTTTCTTTAACTCCAACGGTGAAAGGAACCCTTGGATAAACACTTCACATACCTTGGTTGCTAAATTCTTGAAGATTAATGGTGGAATCTTGAGCCTTGAATTTGAAATTCAATCACCTAGGGTTTTTGCTCTTGAGCAATTTGTGAAATAATGAGTGTATGTTGCAAATAGAGGGATAAATTTTGTGTTTTTAGGGGCTAAAGGACGTGGGAAAAGACCCAAATACCGCTAAGGACGTGACTTCTAATGATTAAAAACTGAACTGTCGATGCGTAAACCGACGTGCCGCTTCGATGGGATCAACGCGATAGACCACGCACCACGTCGAGTTCACATCGGTTCACTGGAAATTGCACTGAGCTGAGGAATAAATTATCTATCGACACGATGGATGATGCGATGCATCGAGGTCGCATCGAATCACTATTTTGGTCATTCGAACATGGTCTAAACGAGGTTCAAAAAATCCAAAACTTATCCGAAAGCTCCTAATGACATTCATGATCATGAATCAACCTAAAGATTGATACTTTAAGGTCATAAGAGTCATGAAATAGAGTTTCCAACTTACGAAGGCTAAAATAATGTTAATTCTGAATACTTAGCTGAAATTTTCTAAGTTTGGGACCCCTTAACAAACTTTTAGGGACTGAGTTAAGCTTAGGATTTTTGCAAGGTCTTACAATATCTTTCCCTTGGGAAAAGTCATCCTCGAATGAGATTGACTAAGCTGAAAATACTAATAGACTGAATTTAGACACTGGACATGCACAAATGAAGCATGACTTCATGACTAAATTTACTGATATACTGAGTTTATATACTGAACATGCATATCTGATGCATGAGTACATAGATGAACATAATTCATGAATGCATGACTGGGATTACTGATAAGATGAGTTTATATAATGAACATGCATATCTGATGTATGAGTACATGACTGGACTGATTCATGAATACAGGACCGAGTAGTAACGTTAATTCATACCAAGTTGGTAGCTATATTTGAATATGATACCGAGTAAATTCAAAGGAAAATTATCACCTTGGGCTGAGTCTGAGTTTGCAGAGAAGAGGTGAGGATACTTGGTCCGCATGTCTCTTTTGCTTCCCAAGTAGTAAGGCTGGCAACGGAACCGGAAAATTCTGTTCCGGTCCGCTAACTCTGGTTCCGTTAGGTTTTTGGTTCGGTAAGCAACGGTTCTGGTTTGGTCCGGTATACCGACATCCAATGGTCCGGATAATTTTACCGGTGCGGAACATTAAACAAATCCAATATTTCCAATTCCGATACTGGTTGATCGGATTCTGGTTCGATTGACGAGTTAATTTCTATTTTTTTTTTAAAGTGGGATTTGGTTGGCAATGGCTATTTTGTCCGTTGATTTCTAGCCGTTGCCCCCCTCTCAATTATGCCACCCCCTCTCAATTACCCCACACCACCCCTTAAAATTTTCATTATAAATATCCTTCTTTTTAATTTTTTTTCACACAAATATTATCAATTCTCACAATCTCTCTTAATATCACATTCTCTCTAAATATTTTTAATTGTTATATTAGTTGGAGTTGAAGATTCAATTATTATATTAGTTGGAGTTGAAGTTTTTTTGAAGATATTATAACCTTCAATTATCATCTTTTAATTCTGACATTTGGTATACGTCTACTTTTACGTAGACGTTCGGTATAATCATTCCAACTTTAAGCTCTTTTTATTTTCATTAATATCTATGTTTTTAT
>NW_025833268.1:0-2781 GCF_002878395.1 Capsicum annuum | reverse complement strand
CATGGAATTGCTTACACCACATATTAGTTAAGAGATGTTGTTAGGGACTGGTGGAGATCACTTGTCAGTCATAGACTCTATGGTTCACCAAAAGTGACTTGGAATAATCTTTTTAGAGGCATTTTTAGATAATTTTATGCCCTACAGTTTGAGGGATTAGATGAGAGATAAGTTTGATCACTTGGAGCAGGGATCCATGACCATCGCCTAGTATGAGGCACATTTCCATGCCTTTTCTAGATATTCTATTGAGGCACAGGTCTGAGAAGATTTGAAAAATTAATAGAGGAATTAGATGCTTTATTCCAGTTGGCTACTACAAGATGGTAGTATTAGGGGCATCATTTTAGATTGTGGGAGTTATACAAAGATGATCGAGGTTATTTTTCAATCTACTTAGGATGACGCCAAGAGGGTGCGTCATCAGGGTGAATCAGTGGTCACACACCTCGAGGTAGATATTTTATAGGTCAATATTGATACCATGGTAGACTATTATAGCTAGCTTTGTAGCATTCAAGTAGTAGGTCTTCAGGATCAGCATCCACAAGAAATTGAGCTTTGTCCCAAAGTTGTCTTTCTAGCTTAGATGTACCTCATCAGATTGATTCACACCATAGAGATTGTAATATGTGTGATGACTTTAGAATGTGGACAAGGGTTGCCACCATTATATTTTTAGGCCTACTTCTATATCGATAGTGAATGGTGAACCTTAGGGTAGTAGAAGTAATATTAGAGGCACACAAGGTAGAAGTAGTGGTACCCATAGTGGTGGTCACGGGTGTAACGCCCCGAAAATGGGTCCCTGAGCGTCACACGGTGATTGAGGCTACGAGTAACCCCAAGCTAACCCTTTGAGCCATTTTCATTTAGTTCAACACGAATCAACGGGGTTTTCATAAATAACCCTCAAATATCAACAGAGTAATCATCATCCAAGAATAAAATAATTTCAGAAATATAACAAAATACGAATTATTAGTCAACTCCCAACATCTATACTAGTCTGACAAGCCTTTAAGAAAATCAATAAAACCAGCAAGCCATTGAGACATGCCCCAACTGACTCATACTCAGTTATCAAATGTAAACAATTCTATGAAACCAACACTAGACATCACGTCCTTGGAATATGACGACTCACCACGACAGAGGATGTAGAACAGTGTGCCCGAAGAATCACTGTCGAACTTGGAACTGAGCACCTGAAATTGAGAAAATGCAGCCCAAATCCAAAGATGTGGGTCAGTACCATGGAAAGGAACCGAGTATATAGGAGGTGTATGCAGTTTTATAAACATCATCATCATAAATATTTATAAGAAATATGTAGGATGTATGAAAGACTCATATAGCCTGAAGAAAATTATCATAATCATGAAACCGATGAAATAAGTATAATAACACATGTGAGTCATCATATAATTTGTCAATCACTTTTAGTTCATCAAGAATATCAATTATCATAATGTAAATATCATTTAAATCTTTCGAAAGAATAACTTTCACAATTTTACTTTCAAATCACTTCACCGTTCACCATAGATACAAGGAAACACACACACACTGGGAGATCCTATAACTGACATAAACCATGTGAACTACATGGAGTCCAACGTACAACCCACATTGGGGAGAGCCTTCCTATCCTTGCCATCAGAGTAGGACTATCGATATCAAATCCACACAGACTAGTGATCACTATATAAATCAGCCTCCGGCTCACTCCTACGGGGGCATGTAGTTCTAGGAAAGTAAGGTCGCTTTATACCTCCCACTGGGTGCTAAAGATTTGTCTTGGACTTAGCTTAGATCATTTCAAAGACAATCCATAGCAAAACAATTTCAGTAATATATAAATGTACATCGGGAGCTATCATGCTTCCCATCTATCAAAATCTACCACGTTGTGGATTTCTTTCACACTCGAAAGGTCAAATCATTCAAAATATCTCAAATATTCAACATCAACGTGCTTATAACACACACTTTTTTTTAAAAATACAATTTCCAATAGGGATTCATGACCCAAATATCAAAATCATGATAAATATCGTTCAAGATTCATGCTTTATATCTCCACACATGTAAATTCATCTTTCAAAATCATAAACATCAAGATTTCATAATAATCATCATAAGATATGGGTTCATGCTTCAAATTCGTAAAAATCAAATAAAAATCATACCTTTGTAAAGAAAATTACTTTTGGGCACAAGAACGAAAGAGAGTTCTTGTTGAAAAACCCCACATACCTTGATGAACTTTAGATCGATACTAATTTTTGAGATGTTAATCGTGCCTTTGGATGATGGTTCTTGGAGTTCTTGAACTAGGAACTTGGAATCTTGAATAAATGTGCAGAATTAATGGTGAACTTTGGAGGTTCTTGAAGTTGGATGTAGGAGCTTAGGGTTTTCTTTTTGAAGGACTTTGAGGTAATATAACATATAATACTTTTAATAAGATTTAATATAGGGTTTGAACGGATTTTGGGTGAGGGGGAATGACCAAAATGCCCCTAAAAAATTAAATAATTCTCAAATCTGTCCTTTGATGGATTGTTTTGGTAGTCTGAAGTAGATCAACCATAACGTTTTACTCCGATATTTAAATTGGATGAAACCAATTTGATTAGAAAGAGGAATCTCATATATTTCCATTGATTTATACTATCTCACCCAGATCATTGTATACGAGGAGTTATGATCGTTTGAAGTTGACCTAAAAATTTACTTTTGATAGGCTGAAGTAGATCGACCATAACTTTTTGCTCC
>NW_025833267.1:0-2786 GCF_002878395.1 Capsicum annuum | reverse complement strand
CTAAGCCCAAGATATTGTCACATTTTAGAGACCCAAATGAGTGCCACATGTCGAATGACGTGATATGCCAAGTTAAGTGAAGGAGGCAATAGGACCATGCCACATGTCAAAATGATGCAGCAGACCTAGTGAAATCAAAAGCCCATAAAATGCTTCATGTCGCTTGAATTTGATTGGTCAAAAGAAGTCTATATTCACTATGACTTTTTACTTTCTACAACTATAAATAGGGGTATCATAATTCAGAAAGAAGAACAAATCTAACAAGCAAGAGAAAGCTCGTGGATCAAATACCGCAATTTCTCTACAGGCTCAAGCATTTAAATTCAAGTTCACCAAGATTCAAGATCAAGACCATCAGATTTAAGAACAAGCCCAAAAGACTTTGAATTCAAGTACAAGTCAAGATCAAATCCATTAAGTTCAAATTCAAGATCAAGCTCAAAGCCCTTGAATTTACATTTGAAAAGGCGATTCATAGGATTCATAGAGATTGTAGCACTCAGATACTTAAATCAATAAAATGATTGTTGCAATATTTTCTTGTCCTGAATTATTATTTTTGGACTCAAAATTTTATTGTCCAACAAATTCTGGCATGCCTAGGGGGACTGTCTCTACCTCTCATCTCAACTTTTCCAATTTCAAAGTTTATGAACACTGAAATGACTTCTAAGAAGGTCAGTTCTCAATCTATTGCTTCCAAGGCTGCTGATTCTAAATTCTCTACTGAAGTAGAGAGCATCGTAGGTGTTACTTTTGGAAGCTTTAGAGCTGTCACGAGGAGCAAGGCCAGCATGCTAAGAAAACAAACACGTCAAATGTCATCCACGCCAACTCTAATTTTTGGATTTTCAACACTAAAAGGAGAGAGATCCCATGCAAGTGCTCCAGAAGAAGGAAGCAATGTGGCAGATTCACTTTAGAAGACTCTAGCTCTACTTGAGCGCTCTGGGTCAAAATACTCTGGCACGAAGAGCAATGGAATTCAACTAACGCGTTATCTCCACTTACACCACATAAGCTGAGTACCTTAAAGATCAAATTATACAGCAATCTATGTTACTCTCCAACATCTCCAGTGATCATGCAAGCAATGGTAACTAATGCCTCATCTATGGAAGAGCAGCTTGCGATTCTGACAAAGGCAATTGAGGGTCTAACCAAATATGTGCAAAATCAAGAAACTTAAATTGTTAGGTTGGTGGATAAGATGGATGGATTAATAGATGAAGATTCTAGCCATGTACCTGAAAAACCTCTAGAAATTCATGAGATAGAACATCCTGCAAAACAAACACCACCAGCTAAGAAGGTACAAGTCTCTTCTGAGGGAATGATCCCGATTGATCAATTGAAGGAGTTCATTGAAGGGATGCTCAAAGACAAGTATGATGTTGTTTCCAAGTCTTCCCTGACATACGCCAAGCCTTACACGACAAGGATTAATAGCCTTAAAATGTCTGTTGTCTATCAAACCCCCAAATTTTAATAATTTGAGGGTAAAGAAAATTTGGAGCAACATGTTGCGCACTTTGTTGAGACATATAATAATGCTGGGACCTATGGTGACTATGTTGTCAAATAATTTGTTTGTTCCTTAAAAGGAAATGCCTTTGACTGGTACACAGACCTTGAGCCTAATTCCATCGATAGCTAGGAGCAGTTGGAGCATGAATTCGTGAATCACTTCTATAGCACAAGAAGTACACTAAGCATGGTAGAGCTCACAAATACTCGTCAAAGAAAGGATCAGCTAGTCATTATCTTTATCAATCGATGGATAAATATGAGCCTAAATTGCAAAAATAGGCTTAGCAAAACTTTTGCAATAGAGATGTGCATCCAAGAAATGCACTGGGAGCTGCTCTATATCTTGTAAGGAATTTATCCAAAATCTTTTCAAGAATTAGCTACATGTGCTCATGATATGGAGTTGAGCATGTCTTCTGCCGAAAAGGGAGTAGCCTATCCATGATCATTGAAAGGGAAATGATAAGTAGGAACCCAAAAGATGGAGCAAGTTTGCTCCTAAAAATTACAACAAAGAATCCATGAATATTGACGTGTTCCTCATGAATCAGAGTGTAAAGACGACTTCTCGAGCGTATCCAAATCAGAAACTAACTTTGAAAGAGATGCAAGAAAAGGAGTACCCCTTCCTTGAATCAAAAGTTAACTTTAAAGGAGATGCAAGAAAAAAAGTACCCCTTACTTGATTCATATGTGGCCGAGATTTTCAATGAACTTCTTGAGCATAAGCTCATTGAACTACCAGAGATAAAATGACCCAACGAAGTTGGAAGGATTAATGACCCAAATTATTGCAAGTATTATAGGCTTGTGGGTCACCCTCTAGAAAAGTGTTTTGTCTTCAAGGACAAAGTCATATAATTGGTAAATGAGAAGAAGATCTTTTTCGGTGATGAGAATGCCAGTTCTCATCAAATTTCTGTCATTTTTGGCATACTCGATCCGATGTAAATTTTCTTTGAAGATTATAAAGAGAATCTATTAGAGCATGACAAGTATTCAACTGATGAAGGTGATGATGAAGGTTGTACTCTAGTGACCAGACGAAGACATAAAAATACAATTCTATGAAAAGAGTTATCCAACCAACCAACTAGAAGGAGGATGGTGAAGAAAGCTAGAAAGTAGAGGCTGGTTCAGCTTCGAAGAAGATGAGGGTAATTGAGCTTCACAATCAAAAACCACAACGTCCTATGAATTTGGAAGAATACTTACCAAGTTGTTTTCCAGCAAAAATGGTTCAAGTCAACCTT
>NW_025833266.1:0-3099 GCF_002878395.1 Capsicum annuum | reverse complement strand
TGTGTTTGGTGGATTTAATCCCATGTTATGGATGAATAGGGGTGGAAAATACCACTTTTTCCCTAATATATGTGAAAATAACACCTAGAAATTGGGTGCGTGCATTGCACGCTAATCACGCAATGCTACTATCTTAGTCATAAAGATGGCCATAACTTTTCACTCGGGTATCGAATTTTGGCAAAATTGGTATCGTTGGAATGATAATACAAAGAGATTTAATTCGATATATAATAGGACCTATAACTCTTTATATACAAAGAGTTATGGTCGATTGAATTTAACCCAAGTTTCGACGAATCACTCAAACTCGAATGATAGGAAAGCTTTCAACTCGTTCTTGTGTTTGGGGACCTCTATGATCTCAATTCATGCTCAAATAGATTTCAACACTACATAATTGATTAACATGCCAAATTTGCATAGGATTTATGACTTTTGGATCATCTACGGATAGAAACAATGGTTTTCATTCTAGCCCAAAATGCAGGGTATTACATAGAATCACCCTAAAGTTGGAAGTTCAAATTCTACACTATATTTCTCCATAATGCCTATCATAGCAATCCTCTTATAACAATCAACAATAAACTCAAAACATATTTAATCACAAAAATAATAAAGGTAGGAGGTTTCATGTTCAAAAACATAGTCAATATATCATGCTAAGCCCCAATCATTATATTACTCAGAATTGGACAAGGGAAAGATTTTGTCATCGAAAACTCATCGTTTGTAGGGGTAATCGTAGCAGCATACTACAACAATACTAGTAAGTAGGCATTATAGGTATGGCTCCAGTTATTTCTAACCTACTTAAAAAAGAAAGCACTAGCTGAATCCATTCAGACAATATTTGGAGAAGAACTACATGTCTTAAAACTGGTATTCCCTACTCTTATTCTAGAACCTTCTTATTTATAACCTAACTATGATGATCCTTGGGTTGGGTAAGTGTCTCAAAATTTCATATGGCTGGATTAGCTCTAACTCAGGCTCCACCTCTGGTAGGTATTTCAATACCTCTTTCTCTCCTTATACCTCTTTTTCTACCTCTAGTGGCAGGATATGGAATTAGAACTGCTTATTTGGAGCAGCTGCTATAACTTTGTTAGCTTCATATTTACCATCTAAAAAATAACAGTATGAAGAGGTTAAATGACAATTCAGATCATTAAATACTAATTGGAATTATGTTATATCACAAAAGAAGGAAAAAATTATATTTTTCTAAGCTCCCATAGACTATTAAAGAAAGGTACAAATATTTCTATACTACTCCACAAAACTATACTAGACTCATTTTGGTATGATGATATTAACAAACCTAGAACTATGGTACAAACTTTGTCATAATTCAAACCTTGTTATGAGTGGCACTCATACTAACCTTTTGGTGCGAGAACCATCTAATCCAAATAACAATGACCAACACTTAAGTTCATAAACCAGAGGCACGACTCTATGATTTTGAAGGAGTACTGCCTTAAGTTCACTTAGTTGTCTAAGTATGCTCCGAAGTTGTTAGCTAAATCGAGAGCTCGTATGAGAAAGTTTGTTATTAGGGTATCTAATTTAGTGGTCAAGGAGTGGAGGACTACCATACTGATTGGAGATATAGAGATTGCTAGATTAATGACTTATGATGAATAGATTGAGGTAGAGAAGTTGAAGGAAAGAGAAAAGATTAATAAGAGAGCTTGGATTGGATAGTTTGAGGTTTGTCCTCCATGGTCAGGAGGGGGAAGATATTTATAGTTTCAAGGTCATTCATCAGTGCCTCTACCATCAACAGCTAGTTCCCGTACACCCAAAATAAGGCAGAGGAAATGAGGCAGGACTTCGAAGTCTAGATCTCAAAAGTCTGTATTAAGGAGGCCTAATTTCCCAACATGTCCAAAGTATGGCAGAACCCATACTGGTGATTTTTTGATAGACAAAGAAGGGTCATTATAGTTTTGGTAGGATAGGAAATAGAATCAAGGAGTGTCCATATGCTAAGTAGGGAAGTAGAGATACTCATCCTCAGACTCAGGCTACTAATTCAGCTACTTAGCTAAGTCACCCAGCTCTTGCCAGGGTGCGTCTTCTAGAACAGGTGGTGGTAACTGCCCAAATTAGTTTTATGCATTATCATCCCATAAGGAGTTAGAGAGTTCACCAGATGTAGTCATAGGTATGCTTCGTACCTTTCACATTGATGTTTATGTATTATTAGATCTTAAAATTAAATTTCTCTTATGTTACTTATTTGGTTGCTGTTAATTTCAGGGTAGGTCCTAAAAATTTCTCTAAGTCTTTGTCAGTTTCCACCATTGTGGGTGAGTCAGTTGTTACCAGATGAGTCTTTAGGGAGTATCCTATTATCATCCTTTATAAGATCACTCTAACGGACATAATAGAGTTAGAGATGGTAGATTTCGTTATTATTTTGGGCATGGGTTGGCTTCATTCATGCTAAGCATTGATAGTTAGTCTTACCTTCATGGTGAAGTTCCAATTTCTTAATAAAGTAGTTCTCGTGTAGGAGGCAATTTTTGTCTCTCTCAAAGGTCATTTTATCTCTTATCTTATGGCCCAAAAGTTAATATAAAAAGGGTGTATTTACTATTTAGTTTGAGTAAAATATACTAAGTTTGAAGTTCCAACAGTTCAGTCAGTTCAGGTAGTAAATGACTTTCTAGAAGTTATTCCTAAGGATCTTCCAAGGGTATCTCCAAATAGAGAAATTGAGTTTGTATTGATATTTTTCCTAATACTTAGGAAATCTCCATAACTCATCATCATATGGTTCCATCCAAGCTTAAAGAGTTAAAATAACAGCTTAAGAACCTCTTAGATATTGGTTTCATTAGACCTAGTGTATCTTTGTGGGTCACTTCAGTCCTCTTCGTGCACAAGAAAAATGGTACTATCAAAATGTATATAGACTATAGGAAGTTAAATAAGTTCACCATCAAGAATAAGTATCCTATTCCTAAAATTGATGATCTGTTTGACTAGCTTCAGGGTGCCAGGTGGTTCTCTAAGAATGACCTTAGATTTGGGGTGGTATCAGTTAAAAGCCTAGGAGCATGACATTCTAAAAATAGCTTCCCA
>NW_025833265.1:0-1028 GCF_002878395.1 Capsicum annuum | reverse complement strand
CATGTAAGTAACAAGAAAAAGAAAATATTATATAACCAAAAAAAAAAGAATTAACCTAGAAATTGATACTACTATAAGAGTTACTTTGGTAAATCTGTGGAGGGAAAAGGGTAAAAAAAATTATAATATATGCATGATCATCATTAGATTAGACAACAGTAAGGCTACTGAATCTTCATCTTGTTCTGTCTGGTGATTGATTTTCTTCTATGGACTTTCTCTTATTGTTGTTATTGTTACTATTGGCATGTGATTGCTATTGTTGTTTTTATTGTACTGTGTTGTCTGATTCTGTTTGTGGTACTTGTGGTAGAACAATATATGCAATGTTTATTGGTTCTTCATTTTTTTCTGTGATGATTGTTCAGTTTGTTGTTTGTGGCTTTTATATTTGGTTTTCATTATATGGGGTTTGAGTTTGTTAAATGATATCAGTAGTTCACAAAATCAAATTATATACTTCACTTCAGGAATTCCGAATATGCTGAGTGCATTCCAGATGCATACTATTCTCATATTTCTCTCTCTACTCTGTATATCCTACTATAAGTTATCCCTTTCTATTTCATCTTTTGTGGTTAGTTACCAAATGTAACAACTGATAGTCTTCGATGGTCTATATACTGAAATTCGTCATTTATTTGCTTCATTAATAATCTCAATTGCTTATTATTATTCTTGTACATTCAGAAACTTGGAGAAGGTCTGAAGGGTGTGTATATCTCTGTGGATCTTGACTGCATGGATCCAGCATTTGCTCCTGAGGTATCTCATATAGAGCCAGGGGGTCTCTCTTTCTGTGATGTTTTAAACATATTGTATAACCTTCAAGCAGATGTAGATGGAGCTGATGTTGTTAAGTTCAACCCACAGCGCGATACTGTTGATGGCATGACTGCAGTGGTTGCTGCGAAGCTGGTAAGAAAACTTACTGCCAAGATATCCAAGTAACCTGCAGTAATTCTAAATTTATGAAGGACACAGACCATGAATCCTATGCAGACTACCGTTAGATTTATATTCATCCT
>NW_025833264.1:0-1420 GCF_002878395.1 Capsicum annuum | reverse complement strand
TAAATATATGAGTCATTAGCTGCATGACCTCAATTTGGAGTTGTAACTCATGGAATGTAATTCCAACTACTGAATGAACTGGAACTCTTCATTTTAGAACTAGCAGATTACGTAATTCTCTATCACAAGTATGGTTATGAACTATTGATTATCGAACTGATGTGTAAGGCATGAGTAGGTATTTGGGATCACTGAAAAAATACTGAGATAAGGAATGGGTTGAGCCTCACCCTTCCATTCTGATGTTCTATGTCATACTGACATCACTACTAGAATCTGAGGGCCTGACTTGGTTACTTGTTCTATCATCTCCCCCTTAGCTTCAAGCCATTATCTAGAGTTTTGGGAGATCCTTTACTAGACTTTAAACTGAACTACTTTCACTACACTCTGGGGTTTGGAATACAACAATAAACGTAATTAATAGAAAATAACCTGAATGACTATACCTAGAAGTGGAAGACCCACTGCTAATACTACCTTCTCAGGTACACTCTATCTTTCTAGAGCCCCAAAAGTCATCGTATAATGATAGCACACTTACTAACTTTGAATCTTCAAAAGAAAGCTCAAACTTAGCTTCTAACGCTTAACAGGGATATCACCGAGCCTTTGACGAACAATACTACTTCTGTCATAGCATACTAATATTGCTACTCCAAACTTATATTTCTCTACCATGAGAATCAAGATTATATAAAAAGGCTCAACACTATCAGTCAAAGCTTCTTAACTTGGCTATCTAGAACAACATATACCCTCTAACTAGTCTTTTTCCATCTAGCAACTCAATGGTACACTAGCCACACAAATCATGTAATAGCCTTAGAAAAATACCACAACCTCATATCACCTTGGTATACTTCTACATCATACATACAACATCATACTTCACTACAAATCAAATAAACTTAATCTTTTGCATACGCTGTTCAAGCCTATTAGATCACTTCTATAAAACTGGTATCATTACCCAAGCAATCATCATAACCACCTTAATAGCCATCAACTGTGCAAACTTAATGTCTAGTTCTAAACATGATTTACAAACCAATCTTACACATAATTCTTACTTGGAAACTATGAAATAAATATCAAGAAATACTAGTACACTAGAACTTCATAACAACAATAATCCATCTTCACCTTACGGTCTTCCCTATCAAACTCACTAGCACGTACTATTTCCAACACCTCCCACAAAACATACATCATTAATCTCATGCCACTATTCTTACATCCACATCCTATATTAAATTCAAGCCAATGGTCTAGCATCAATCATCTACCACTAATAAAGAAGGCAACATAATATACTAGTTCTTCAAATTTGAACATTCTATCCAAATACCTCACAAATCTACTATATACCTTCTCACAAGTAGTACTAGTTTACAACTACCAACAAAAGAAGGTCGGG
>NW_025833263.1:0-1307 GCF_002878395.1 Capsicum annuum | reverse complement strand
TATGTTCCTGTTAATTTAAGACAACATGGCTCCCAAAATAAAAAAATCGAATCAAGTCCAAGTAAAGGAACAAGTGCAGCAGCTCAACTACATCCACCACTCTATGAGCTTGCTTTATAAGCGTTATCTCCATCAGAAGCAGAAGATAATGAACACGGGGAGGAGGAATCTTTCAAAAGAGATGATCCAAATGCTAATAGCCCTTTCATCAAAGAGTTGGTCATAACCTTCAGCATTGATCGTTACCCTGTGAGAATGCAGTGCGATGGTGCCACAGATTTAACGAGTGATCTCGTGGTTAAGTCAGTCATGGGAAAATCTTTCGACGCCTTCAGAAAAATACTTCGAGAACAAAAATTGTATTCTTATTTCAGGGAAAGTTGCTTTGGGAAATATCTTGATTTGCTGGAGGACAACAATGCTTATTTCCAGATGAAAATGATATATGATCTTCTCAACCAAAGGTTTATGTATGAAAACAAAGATAAGATGGATGAGGTGTGGATAAATTACTATGGCATGCCTGCTTGTTTTGGTTGGGAGGAGTTTTCCATAGTTACCGGACTAAAATGTTATCCTCCTTCTCCTTCTCAAGTTATAACTACTCTGACCCAAAAAAATCACCCCTCACACCCAAAAAAGGAAAAGGTAAGTCGAGTGATCATGATGACCTGGTGTCCATTATTGGTCCAAGCTTTAAAAACAAGAATCTGATTGAAGCGTTGAAAGGTAAAGGACTTTCAAAGAAGCACAAGCAATCATTGTGCTTGGTTTGGTTTGTACATAATGTTCTTTGGGCGAGAGACGTTAACAACAACATAAGCCTCAGTTTAATAAATATCTTCAAGGATCTTGAGGCATTTAACAACTATCCTTGGGATTATGAAAGCTTCAAAATGACTGTCAAATATTTGCTGACTCCGTTAACGCCAAAAACAGTCAACTTATGTGGTTTTCCATGAGCCTTCATGGTAAATATTTCTTTTATCATGATATGATTCACAATTTTTTATTCAATAACGCTTTTGATTTATTGGCGTTATGTTATAGGCTTGGGCATTTGAAGTCATTCCTTATTTGAGACAACAAGTGAACTACCAGGAAGAAGTTTCCTGTCCAAGAATTCTGAGAAGGTTGTTAGCCAAAATCGATAAAAATACAAAATTTCTTGATCTTTTCAATCCCCCCAATGAAGCAGTAAGTCCAATTCTAATCAAGTTTTTATTTTAAATAATGATTAAATGATTTCATCATCATTCTTAATATATGTACCGATTTATTTTAGATTGTCCATCCGTGACTTGTTC
>NW_025833262.1:0-2729 GCF_002878395.1 Capsicum annuum | reverse complement strand
AGTTATATTTATGATACTTCCTATGGAAGGGATATTGTGGAAGGGATATTGGGTATTTAGAGATGTTATTTCCTCTTAGACTTGATGCTATTTCTTCTTAGATATGCAAATTGACCTAGAGAGGTGATATTCCTTGTACTCATGATGTATGACCTATTGATATAATATATTTTACAAATGATTATATGTTTATCTATATTATGCCTCTAATATGTGACATACCTCCTATATATGAGATGATTAGAGATATGCTACGACTTATAAATATGATTTCTCGATATGAGTTTTGGATATATATATTGCCCTATAGCCGTGATTATGATTTTGTGACTATTCTAAATGAATTAATGAGTCAAGGGCTGTGTTATGATAATGAATAAATATCCAAGAAGTGTTTATCATTGTAAAGGATATGAGTACAGTTTATGAATACATATATGTTGTATACATATCTCTCTAATATAGTACAAAAGAAGATGCAGTATATTGCTTACGACTTTATTGATTAGATACTGGTGATAGTATGCACAGATTTGGTACATCCATAAGTATTATGTTGATAATTGGTGTGATTTTAGCTTAAATATGATCTTACAATTATTTTGCCTAATTAACAGTTAAGCTATGTGGTAACTAGTTGTCTATTAGGGAACTATAACACTTGTATAGCACAGAATCTAATGTATTAGTTAATAAATCTTGCTTAGCTGAAAAATGGTAGCTAGCGATGGTTAATGCATGGTTTATGGTGAGCTCGGGTCAAACATTGCTGAAGATTAGATGTTATTAATGACTAAGTTTGTGATGTCGATTAGTCGATATATGAGGAGTTGTGCGTTAATGTGGCTAGATAATAAGAGTTGTTGGCATAAGAGGTGACTAGTTAATAACTTTTAATAGTTCCTATATGGTTAACTAATGAATAGTTATGCAAGGATTCATTAGTAAAAGATGGTTAGATAATGAATTGGAGTCAGTTAACAAAAGATGGTTAGGT
This sequence comes from Capsicum annuum, assembly GCF_002878395.1. NCBI lineage: Eukaryota > Viridiplantae > Streptophyta > Magnoliopsida > Solanales > Solanaceae > Capsicum > Capsicum annuum. Next base: position 1,732 of record NW_025833262.1, on the reverse strand, counting down.
GACAAGTAGTAATGTGTTGGCTAGTAATGATTAACGAATATAGGATGATTAGTTGATAATAATGAATGGTGGATAAATGATAGTTTTTGTCTAGTGATGAACCTTGACTACATATTAGATGTTGTCTATTAAATAAATAGTAGTTAGTTGCTATCCCGTGTAAGGATTATGTGAAGGATAATGTTTAGGTAATAGCTAGAGGTTATGTGATGAATAGTGAACTAATGATTCTATTATAATAAGTGTTGGTTAGTTAATAATGAGTAGTCGGGAAGTATTGACTAGATAGATATTCTACGATGATATGACTATTTTATGAGTATTTAAGTGTATGTTATTCGGTAATGACTATTATGATGATATGTTGATACCTGGCAAAGTTGGAGAAAACTATCGTGATGATGTTGATGCCCGACAAGGCCGGAGGATACATTTATAATATGTTGATACCCGACAAGATCGGAGAATAATACTAATAATGTGTTGATATCCCGCAAGGTCGGAGGTTGATTATGATGATGTTGGTCCTGATGAGTTGTGGTATTGATTGTTTACTTTGCATTCATTCCTGCATGTGCATTGCCTATCACCAGTATGCACCTATATTTATCATCCGGCATAGGTCAGTCATATATATATGGGTGAAAAATATGCCTTGTGTTGTTTTATACTGATTAAACCTTTCGAGTCTGCGCGATGGGGTACGCATAGGCTCGGCTAGGTATTTAGTAGTCCATAAGTTGAGGACTAAGGAGATTGTGTTTGTAAAGGTCCAGTGGAAGAATTGTCTTATTGAGGAGGCTACTTGGAAGACCGAAGCAGACAGGCATAACAAGTATCCATATCTTTTGATGATTCAGATAACTACTTGTTTCGCCTTCTTGTCACTTGTTTGTCGTTCAAGGACGAATGATTATTTAATTGGTATCTGATGTAATGACCCTCCCAATCATATGCAAAATTTTCTTATCTTTCCTATTTTAGTGTTCTCCGTAGTTGTATACATGAATTATGACTCACGGGTTGAGTAGTACTATTTCTTTGAGGTGCTTAGGAGTAATTTTAGTCATTAACAATGTAATTGAGTTGAGAAGATTAAACCCAAAAATAATCAACCTTTGATCGAGACTATTTTGGATTCGTGTCGTAGTATTTTCAATGGGCCCAGAATGTAGTTTCTTATCAATTTACATATTTAATTTATTTCTATGGGATTCCAAACAAATTTTAAGGATATATTAAAAGTTTTGAGAATAATAAATAATTAAATTAATAAGTGAATTAATGGGTCAAAAGGGTTTACCATATACATTAATAATAAAATTAGGAAGTTACCAGAGGAGGGCATAAAACCTACGGTTTTCACCATTACAATTTCAAAGAGGGAGTAGCGACGACTTAAGGTATGTACTTTGTGTGAATTAGCTCCTATGGTATCATCTATCTACTATTATATTCATAATATTGTGAGGCAGTAGAATTTGCTAAGCGATTACTCGAGTGAATATCTATTATATGGTACAGTAGATTGGGTGGATTACCTAATTGGTGATTATGTCCTAATAATAGTAATAATAATATGGCAAATTATGGGCTAACTATGCAGTTGTGTTAATGGGTTGTTGTTCGGCAGTGGAACATACTAATGCCTTTAGAATGAATTGGTGTAATCAATATAGTAGTTGTGTTCTCTCTTAGAAATTTTATAATAGTAAAAATCCTTGGCTATAAT
>NW_025833261.1:0-1220 GCF_002878395.1 Capsicum annuum | reverse complement strand
TTGATTCGTGCTCTCTTCTTTCAAAAATATGCCTCCACGTCGAGCGAGAAGAAATAATGATGGTTAGAAACCTCAACCCGATAACCCATGTCTTTTTGGATGATCTGTCAGGGATACCTCCTGATAGAGAGATAGAGTTTGGGATTAATCTTTTTCCCGATACTCAGCCCATTTCTATTCCTCCTTACTGTATAGCCCCTACAGAACTTATGGAGTTGAATGAGAAACTCAAAGATGTACTAGATAAGGGTTTCATAAGGCCTAGTATTTCTCCTTGGGGTGCTCCAGTGTTGTTTGTGAGAAAAAAGATCTCTTTGTGTATGTGCATTGATTATCGCCAACTCAATAAATCCACCATAAAAAATAAGTACCCCTTCCAAAAATAGATGATTTATTTGACCAATTGTAAGGTGCAGGTTATTTCTCAAAGATAGACCTTCATTCCGTCTATCATCAACTCAAAGTTAGGGAGTGTGACATCCAAAAAATGGCTTTCTGAACTCGTTATAGAAATTTTGAGTTTCTTGTTATGCCTTTCGGTTTAACTAATGCCCCAGCAGCTTTCATAGACCTCATGAATCGAGTGTTCAGACTATATCTGGATATGTTTTTCATAGTGTTCATCGATGATATACTGGTGTACTCCCGTAGTGATGATGAATATTCTGATCATCTCTGAACTATCTTGCAAACCCTTAGAGATCACAAGTTGTTTGCCAAGTTTAGTAAGTGTAAGTTTTGGCTAAGGTCAGTTGCTTTTATGGGTCATATCATTTCTTCCGAGGGTATTAGAGTTGATCCCTAAAAGACCGAAGCTGTTAGAAATTGGCCTAGACTTATTTCTCTGACTGATATCCAAAGGTTCTTGGGTTTAGCTGGGTATTACCTTCATTTTATTGAGGGTTTCTCATCTATAGCGTCTCCTATGACTCGGTTGACCTAAAAAAAAGTGAAGTTCTTGTGGTCCGAATCTTGTGAGAAGAGTTTTCAGGAGTTGAAGACTCGACTCACTTCAGCCCCTGTTTTGACTTTGCCTGATGGTATTGATGGTTTTGTGGTGTACTGTGATGCTTCGAGAGTTTGATTGGGGTGCGTATTGATGCAGAAGGGTAAGCTCATAGCTTATGCTTCTATACAATTGAAACCCCATGAGAAAAATTACCCCACCCATGACCTTGAGTTGGCTGCTGTTGTGTTTGCTTTGAAAATCTGGAGACACT
>NW_025833260.1:0-1827 GCF_002878395.1 Capsicum annuum | reverse complement strand
TATATGATGACTCACATGTGTTATTGTACTTATTTCATCCTCTCATGGTTATGATGATTTTCTTTGGGCTATGTGAGTCTTTCATACATTCTTCATATTTCTTATAAATATTTATGATGATGAGGATGTTTATACAACTGCATACACCCCCATATACTTGGTTTCTTTCCATGATACTTACCCACATCTTCGGATGTGGGCTGCATTTTCTCAGAATGTACGTTCAGGTGCTCAGTTCTAAGTTCGACAGTGATTCTTCGGGTATGCTGTTCTACATCCTCTGTTGTGATAAGTCCTTATGTTCTGAGGACGTGATGTCTGATGTTGGTTTCACAGAATTGTTTATATTTGATAACTGAGTATGAGTCAGTTGGGGCATGTCTCAATGGCTCGCTGGTTTTATTGATTTTCTTAGAGGCTTGTCAGACTAGTATAGATGTTGGGAGTTGACTAATAAGTCATATTTTGTTATCTTTCTAAAATTCTTTTATTCTTAGATGATGATTACTCTGTTGATATTTGAGGGTTATTTGTGGAAACCCCGTTGCTTTGTGTTGAACTAAAAGAAAATGGCTCAAAGGGTTAGCTTGGGGCTACTCGTAGCCTCAAGCACCGTGTGACGCTCTGGGACCCGTTTTCTAGGGCGTTTCAAACTTAGTATCAGAGCCTAAGGTTTTAAGGTGTCCTAGGGAGTCTGACAAGTCGTGTTAAGTAGGTTCTTGATCATTGGTGTGTAGCGCACCACATCTATGAGAAAGAGGCTACAAGATATTTTAGGAAAAAGTATGATTCTTTCTTTCAGAAATCTATCGTGCTTAAATTATCTCTCTCTGCTATTGATTCGTGCTCTTCTCTTTCAGAAATATGCCTCCACGTCGTGCGAGAAGAAATAATGATGGTCTGCAATCTCAACCTGCTGACCCATTGAATGAAAACGTGTCTCATGCTGAATTTTGGAAAGCCTTTCAGGCGCTGGCCCAAGTGGTTACTGCAAATATTCAGTCCAACCCAACCTTGGCTCCACAATAGCAGGGAGATGATTCAGCTACTGCCAGAATCCGTGACTTCATGCAGATGAATCCGCCGAAATTCTATGAGTCCAAGTCTGATAAGGATCCACAGTTATTTTTAGAGGAGGTGCAGAATATTAATCAGGTGATGCATATATCTGAGGAACATAGTGTGGAGTTAGTTATGTATAGTTTAAAAGACCTTGCTTATGATTGGGTTGTTTTTTGGACGAAAGGTAGAGGTAAGGGAGCTGTCCCTACAACTTGGCAAGAGTTCCAGGATGCATTTCTGGATAAGTTTTTCCCTTTGGAGATGAGGGAGGCGAAGGTGGAAGAGTTTATGAACCTTTGACAGGGCTCTATGACTGTTAGGGTGTACTTTCTAAAGTTCAATCAGTTGGCCAAGTATGCTCCTGACTTAGTGGCTGATAATCGGGCTAGTATGAGTAAGTTTATGACTGAAGTGTCTAGTTATATGGTTAAGGAGTGTAGGTCTGTAATTCTGAATAGTGAGATAAATCTTTCTAGGCTGATGACTCATGCCCAATAGATTGAGACAGACAAGATTAAGGAGAGAGATAAAATGAGAGGGAATAAGAGAGCTAGGTTCGAGCAGCACAAATAGGGTTAGACTAAATCGTAGGGAGGGAGTCGCTCTCTGTATTAGGATCGTTCGTCTATTCCAGCACCATTATCTGCTAGTGCTCCCATTCCTAGAGGTAGGCAGGAGCAAGGTAGCAAGTCATATGCATACAGGTCCTAGTACAGTACTGGCAGTAAGCCAAATCGTCCCCTGTGTCCTAAGTATGGTAGGACT
>NW_025833259.1:0-1397 GCF_002878395.1 Capsicum annuum | reverse complement strand
AAATTATTATTTTTTGTTGAACAAAATTGTGCTACTATTTTTAGTTTCCTCTGACAAATTACCCATCTGGTGCAACATATTAACCATCTGATGCAACAGATTTATCATACGATGCAACAGATCAACCATCTGATGCACCAGAGGAACCATCAGATTATAATTCTGATGCAACAGATTAATAATCTGATGCAACAGATTAACTATCTGATGCAATAGCTTTACCATATGTTGCAACAGATTAAGCATCGAACAAAAAATATGATGCAACTAATTAACCATTTGGTGCAATGGAAGAACCATCAGATTAATGATCTGCTTCAACAAATGAACCTCCTGTTGGATAAAATCCCATAAACTCTTCCTATAGGAAATGTCCAAGACTTAATTTTTTCAACTGATCATTCATCTGCTGCGATAGACGACCCTATGTTAGAAGAAATCTAAACAATATTGACCGTTGATAACTGTTCCAATAGATCACTCATGTATTGCAACAGATGTGTGACCTGTTGTACAAACCATTCATCTTTCTCAACAGATGAGTGATATGTTCTATATTATCGCAATAGATTACTCAACCATTGCTGCAGGTTAGTTAACTGCTTTGACAAATCACTCATTTATTGCAACAGATGTATGATCTATTGCACAAACGATTCATCTTTCTCAACAGATGAGTGATATATTTTTTATTATCGCAACAGATTACTCAGCCGTTGCTATAAATTATTTAACTGTTCCAACAGATCACTCATATGTTGTAAAAGATAATGTCACAACAGTTGTGTGATCTGTTGAACAAACTATTCATCTGTCTTAAAAGATGAGTGATATGTTTTGTATTGTTGCAACAGATTACTCATCCACTGTAATAGTTTGGTTATATGCTGCAACAGATATACTACCTGGTGCAACAAATTGATGATCTGTTGCAACTGTTATTTTACTATTTTGCTTATTTGATTTATTGTTATCCCTTTTTAGTGATGCATTAATCAATAATAATATATTATTTTATGTTTCTGTCAATTTTAGATAATATGGTTCTAAAAAAAAACAGAAATCAAATCAAGTCCAAGTAAAGGAACAAATGAAGTAGTTAGGATACATCTACCAATCTATGAGCTTGCTTTACAAGTGTTATCTCAATCGAGAGCAGAATATGATGAACACGGGGAGAAGAAATATTTCAAAAGACATGATGTAGATGCTAATAGCCCTTTCACCGAAGAGTTGGTCAAAGGCTTTAGCATTGATCGTTATCCTGTGAGAATGCAGTACGATGGTGCCGCAGATTTATTGAGTAATTTCGTGTTTAAGTCAGTCATGGGAAAATATTTTGACACCTTCAAAAAAATACTTCGAGAACAAAAATTGAATGCTTATTTCAGGGACAG
>NW_025833258.1:0-2170 GCF_002878395.1 Capsicum annuum | reverse complement strand
CATCTGTTGCATAGTTTGCAGTATATGGTTAAAATCCATTTGAGTCTAGTTCAGAGAAACAAAAAGACATATGGATAATCTGATGCAAAATATCAATCATCTGTTGCAATAGTTGCACAAGACAGGTAATCTGTTATACAACAAATGATCTATACATCGCAATAGATGAATGATATGTTATCAGATTAAACATCTGTTGCATAATATGCAGTAGATGGTTAATCTTTTTGGAGTCGGGTTCAGAGAACCAAAGCCACCGATGGGTAATCTAATGCAAGATATACCCCATCACAACAGATGTCCCATCTGGTGCATCAAATATAACATCTCATGCACCAGCTATAATATCTGTTCAATATCTTTCTTATCTTTGAGTAGAATTATTTTACTTGAAGAAGACGTACTGCATCATCCGGAGGATTAAAGAGATCAGCCTCCTTAATATTAGTGTTGCTCTTTGCAGCCAACCACCTAAACATTCTTAGATGAGAAACCTCATCCGGGTAATCCATTAACTTCTTTTGGAGGGAAGGAATGGCTTCAAATGCCCAAGCCTAAAAAGTGTAAACAGGAAGCAAGCAAAAAAAAATTATAATAACTATATTCAATATAAATTAATGGATGAGTAAAATTAGTGATTAATTTTACCATGAAAGCCCAAGAAAAGTCGTATAATGTGGTCGTCCCTGAAGATAGCTTTGTCAGTAAATATTGGACAGTCAAGTAGAAGCTGTCATATCCCCAGGGATAATTGTTGAATTTGTCAAAATCCTCAGCACGCGCCAACAAATCATCTTCTATAACCTTGTTGACGTCTCTTACCAATATAACCGAATGGGCAAACCAAACTAAGCATAATTGCTGCTTGTACTGCTCTGGTATGGTTTTATCCTCGAGATCTATCAACAAATCCTATGCTTTGTAGCCACGTCGAGCAATGTCAAACAACCCACCTATTTTTCCCTTGTATTTTCTTGCCTTGGATCTTTTGCGGGGTGATGGTCCTTTTGGACGATGGCATCTCAGACCAGTCACTATGTCAAACTCTTGCAAGCCAAAACAAATAGGCATGCCACAGTAGTTGATCAAGTTTTCATCCATCTTATTTTTGCCCCCTCCTCTGAATCTTTATCATCCCCCGTGTACTTGGTCCTGCGCTTGAGAAGACCATATACCATCGTCATAGGGAAACGGATACGGGCAGAGGAGTCCTCAGGCAGCTCAATAAAACATCCGAAGTAGCTCTTCTTAAAAAGTCCACCTATGTTTTTCGTTCTTCATAATTTTCATAAAATGTTGAATAATTTCCCCATCTGACATTTAAGTACAATTTGACCAGTTAGTTTTTTTCCTTTTGGGTCATTTATCGATATTGCAAATTCAAACCTGTCAATACTAAAAGTTTTAACAGGATCATGTTGGGATGTCGATATTAACTCACGCCCCGTCGGTGATCCATTATCATCATGTTGATGATCATCCTCTTTCTCTTTTTAACTCTCCAATTCCTCCTCTTTCTCACTTTTATTTTCTTCATCACCATCTATGGACCCTTGTCCACCTCCCTCAACGTTGTTTTCACATCTCTCCTCAGCTTTACTTTTCCCTGACTGAGATAGTTCAGGAAGCTCCTCCGAATCCCTCTGTACTGTAGCCTTTTTTTAGTGGTCAGACGTTGATCCACTTTCACTTTTTTTTCTCTTGGGAGACATGTTTTACCTACAAATAAAGAAAAACAAAAATTACGTTACAGTTGATGTATGCATAGATTTTAAAAAAATATATTACAAACACCACGAATACCGACACACCAATAGCCACCACCACAAACACCACCCACCAATACCAACAAATAAATAAATACCACGAATACCAATACCACCATAAACACCACCAACTAATGCCACCACAGGTGCCACCACGATGACCACAAATACCACCAACAACAACAACACCATCCAACTATACCACGACAGTCAACGAAACACTGCGATGGAAACTAGGGATTTCTCGAGTTCTTCCTATGATTTTACCATCAAAACTCAAAATTGTAAACCCATTCTCGAAGATAATACAGCTAAAAGATTTATTTTTCATCATTACCTTAAAAGCTCTTATTTTTTAGAAAAGACACAAATATAGAGCTCTTCTCAAACTTTGTTGCCTACGA
>NW_025833257.1:0-2893 GCF_002878395.1 Capsicum annuum | reverse complement strand
TATAAATATAGTAGCTATATTTGCTTGTTTATATGTAAATTTTCTTTTAAATCCACGAGGTTTAAATCTTATCCAAATGCAACATTGAATAAAGTTATCTAGTAGATCTTCATGATATTCCAAAGATGTTGAAACTGTTATTTCCTTCGACGGGTATGCAAAATCTGTATATGCAGAACAACAACTTCAACTAGTTCAAGTTTAAAACAAGAACTCAATGAAGTACAAAAAATACCCTCAACACAAGATCAAAGTGATCTTTCTTAAAAGTGTATTTTATTTTCAGAAATCAAGATGAAACAGAAATGGCCAAGTCGCCCGAATTCATGGACTTTCCTTAAGAAAATAATTTCCCTCACTGTACCCAAGGTTGCAAAATTTTCCTCACAGGATAAAATGGCCAAACAAACCAATTGTAGCGGTACCTCAAACAACTGGAATATCTCCGAACTCACTGAACGTTTTGAGTGATCATGCAGAATATTTTTAAGGCAAGAAGAGTGTTTTTTATTCTGAAATTTTCGTTCCAAAATCTATGGATGAAAGCAGGTTTATATAGCCACAATATGCCTCTTCTGAAAAAATGCAATAGTTCATTCAAAAGGTGTAACCTTTTCTGAAAATTCATGTCCATTCGTTCAAACAGTGTGTCTGTTCCGAACAGGCATGCCATTTCGTGAATCAGTGTGTCATGTCATTGAAGAATTGCATCCTTCTGAATCATCAGTTCGAAATAGTGCAACTTTTCTGAAGCATCAGTTCAGTTCGAACATTCCATTTGTTACTGTTACTGTTACTGCATATATATAAATATAGTATTAAACACACAAAAAATTTCCTGTGTTTTTGTCATTGATCAGATTTCGTCAAATTCCCAATCCAAATTCGAAGCCGAAGCTGAGCCGAGAGACGACGACGACGACACGTGACATCTCTTATTTCTTGCCTCACTTATCATACAGAGTAAGTGTTCTAGATTATAAACACTTCCAAGTTCTCTTCTTCCACCAATGTGGGAGAAAGAGTAAACTTTCTAATTTGGAAGTACATTTTCCATTTTAGTGTCTCCTTCCCTCCACCATTTTACTTTCCATTTTTCCATTCACACTTCTTTCATATAGTATGAACCCAACAATCCCCCACATTAATGCGGAATGACTATTTTTCGTAAAAGTTTTACGGACAAGTATGTGATCATCAAGCAAAGACTGATTGCATCTAGATAAGTGGGTTTCCCTTTGAACTTTCCGTTGTGAACATGCATCGTATATACTCGGTCAATCGGTAGATTTGATATCTTTGAACCGTCGAGCTTTAATGTACATATCATACAACCAGCCTTTTAACGTTTATGGTTCTCATGGTTCTATTCTTTTCAGCCATGAACACGTCCCGATTTCATAAGAGCTTAGAGAATAGGCCTTTACTAACATTCTCCTTGAAGTGGCTTCCACTTTGCCCTCACATAGGTGATTTCTAAACGTTTGATCCTATAGATTAAACTATTTGGTCAAATCTGCCTAATTTAGATAATCATTAAAAGACCTTTCACCTTAAGTCATATCCTTGTTTACTATACATTGTCTACATCATGAGAATGGGTTGGGTAATTGACAATGTTGATCTTGTCAGACACAACTTTGCTTGATCTCCTTAAACCTAGCTCTTGGGATCTCCAATCTGCTAGGTAGAGTTTCCGTCATGCTGACTTGTCCTAGGCCTTAAACCCATTCCCTTAGATGTCCTTTCCACTCCTTCTCTAGATAGGCCTTTTGTAAGTGGATCCGACACATTATCCTTTGACTTTACATAGTCAACAGGGATAATTCCACTAGAGAGAAGCTTTCTGACGGTATTATGTGTCTGTCGTATGTGATGATATTTACCGTTGTACATCATGCTCCCTACCCGGCTATCACATTGTATACATACTAGTGCCACTGGCTTGGGCCAATAAGGAATATCTTCTAAGAAATTCCGAAGCCATTCTGCTTCTTCACCAGTTTTATCCAATGCGACAAATTCAAATTTCATTATAGAGTGAGCAATACAAGTCTGTTTGGATGATTTTCAAGAGACTGCTCCTCCACTGATAGTAAATAGATATCCACTTGTGGATTTTACTTCGTTCAATCCGGTGATCCAATTTGCATCACTATATCCTTCAAGTACCACAGGATATTTATTATAATGCAAAGCATAATCTTGAGTGTATTTAAGATACCCCAAAACTCTTTTCATTGCCATCCAATGAGTTTTGTTGGGATTACTCGTGTACCGACTTAATTTATTAATAGCACATGCTATGTCTAATCATGTACAGTTCATTATATTCATTAAACATCCCAATACTCTTGCATACTCCAATTATGAGTCATATTCACCTTTATTCTTTTGATGTGCAAATTTCACATCCAATGGAGTCTTGGCAATACCGAATTCCATATATACTTGAACTTGTTAAGTACTTTTTCGATATAATGAGACTATGACAATGCTAACCTTTATGGAGTTCGATGGATTTTTATATCTAAGATCACATCTGCAACTCCAAGGTCTTTCATATCAAACTTGCTCTCGAGCATTCATTTGGTTGCATTTATGTCAAAAATGTCTCTGTTGATGATCAACATATCATCCACATATAAAAAAACAATGACTTGGTGATTCGGAGTGTCTTTAATGTAAACACATTTATCATATTCATTTATCTTGAACCCGTTTGCCAATATGGTTTGGTCAAACTTCGCATGCCATTGTTTAGGTGCTTGCTTTAGTCCATACAAAGACTTAATAAGTCTACACACCTTATTCTCATTTCCTGGAACCACAAAACCCTCAGGTTGTTCTTATTACTGGCGAGTATATATCGAAGTAATCAAGGCCTTCTTTT
>NW_025833256.1:0-1223 GCF_002878395.1 Capsicum annuum | reverse complement strand
CCCTCTAGTCAGTCCACACATCCAGCGCAACATCCGCATTTCTGCCACCTTCATTTTTTTCTTGTATTTAAGCCAACTCCTGATAGAGTTCCTTAGATGATGTGCACTCCTTTCTTCAATAGGACTCTCAGGTAGTTTCACTCTTACTTTCGTCTGTCTCCTTGGTTGAATAAAATTCTTCTATTTTGACTCCAAGTTTGGAAGGACTCATTTATCAACTCAAACTCTAAGTGTTGCACTTATCTTCTCCTTAATCTTTTTGCTGTATGTGATAAGCATTGGTAACATAACTGAGTTTCCTTGCTTATCAACTTTTGTCTTAATGAATTGTCAGTCTTGTATCAACTTCAATATGCAATACATGTGAGAACGAGTAACTTTTCGTTCTTCACTTGTATTGACCAGCTTGCACAACATGTTTCATTCATATGTCTATCATCAAAACTTCAAATTCCCTAACAAGTTCTCATTTTTTGATGATGACAAACTAATCAGCTCAACATCTATCACAAAGTCCTGACATACTTAATAAAGAAATTTAAAGAAACAAACACATAATGAAACAGGTTAGTCAATTGAGTTATAAGCATTGTTGTAACGCCCCAAATTTGGTACCTGAAATGCTACACGGTGCTCATGACCCTAAAGGACCACAAGCTAACGATGACTGATATCTATAACTAAGCACTGAATAATATACTGTAAATATGCGAAATATAAGCTGTAAGTCCATAAGGTTCAAAACTGAACTAATACTTAATATAAAATAATGTCTGTAATGGGGTATAAAAATACCCAAAACTGAAATGAACTATCTGAAAAATGCTGTAGTCTGAAAGCCTCTAAAACTAACTGAAAACTGTGAAGTTGATGGGACATGTCCTCAACTAACTCTGAGCTACTGAAATTAAAATATCATGCTATCCATGAATGATAAAGAATCACTGCTAGTCTGGCTGCTGAACATTTGATCTGCTAAGGATGCTCGAGAGCCCGTGCTTCTAAACCTATGGTATAAAACACCATAGCGTAAATATGTCAGTATAATTGAATGTAGTGGTATGCAAGTGAGGTAAGCTGAATGCAAGGGTTCATATGCATGAACAATAATAACTGACTGATGACATGAACATGAACGCGCGATAAATACATGCATGAATACATAAACTGGAATTAGGGTCGTGATAATACTGAATACTGATGAACTGACATTTGATTTTACT
>NW_025833255.1:0-2445 GCF_002878395.1 Capsicum annuum | reverse complement strand
TCATGGTATCTACCATTAATCATGGATTGAAACTCAATTAATGTCAAGAACATGAACACAATCCAATTTCATACACGTAAATTATGAATCATAAATCTTGAAATTTTAAAAATGAATTCTTGGACTCTATGGGTGAAAGGGACCTACAGATAAACACCTAACATCCTTAGAATGTTAATTCTTGAAGTTCTTGAAGGATTTCTTGAGCTTTACCTTGATTTCTTGAAACTAGGATTTTGTATTTTTAAAGAGAAAGGTCTTGATTTTGGGGAAAATTTTATAAATAATGATAATTTGGGCTATTAAGGGAATAAATCTCGTGTTTAGGCTGACTAGAGTGAGGGAAAATGACCTAAAAGCCCTTAGGAATTAAAACTCAGAATTAACTAAAAATTCCTAATTTTGAAACCCGGGGTGATGCGGTGCTATTATGTTGTGTCACTGAAAAATGGACAACTGGGAACTGGACTGGTGTCACGATACGGCGCCATCACAGTGCCTCACTGGATTCTATTTTGGTCCTTGGCGCGACGAGGTAGAATTACGTTTCCTCACTAGAAATTGACAATTGTGAACTGGGTCAATGGTGAGACGTACCAATATCGCCAAGAAACACTGGAATTTGATGATTTCCATTTATCTTGGCTCCGCGATGTACTGATGTTCCATGTGGAACACTATCTTAAAAAATGGCTCTAACTCTTCACCAGGGTATCGAATTTGGGCGAATTTTATATCTTTGTTAAGCTAATTGAATTTCCTACGCAATGGCAGGCTCTAAACTGATAAATACTAAGTATTTGGAAAAATTTATATGGAATATCTCATGTACTAAGACTTAGAATAAGGAAATTACATGCCCTAATCTTTTGTGCCTAAAATTTGCATCTTCACTTTCTGCACTTAAACATATTATTTACCAATTAACCACAGACTCTAGATCAGCTACGTACTTGTTCGTAATTCTTTTGGCCTTGAGAATAATCTTTCCACATTTCATTCATGATACAATGTATCTATCATATGAGAATTTTACCTTATTTCCCTTGTCACGGATTTGGGAAATACTTAGAAGACTGTATTTTAGCCCATTCACATAATACATATCTTCTACTACATGATGAGTTGATTTGCCAAATTTTTCAACAGCTTGGATGTACCTACTTTTCCCATTTCCAAAGGACACACCTCCCTCTTAAAGTTTCTTGAGAGTGAGAAAACAATCACTCCTCTTAGCCATGTGTCTAGAACAGCCACTATCCATAAACCAGTTTTGGTTGTCATCCCCATTTTCTATCATATTTTCTTCCTTTTCTTCAGTAGTGTCCATTAGAGAGCTACAAGAACATGAGACTATCCTCTTCTCACCATGTTTCATCATGAAACCATCTCCATTTTCCTTGTCTTTCTGAGATGGAATACTAGAAAAATTGAGATCATGTACTGAACACTTATGATTTGAATCATTACAACATATCTGAATTGGAGACATAATGCATAGAATGAACTGAATTCATAATTTGCATGGATGTGAATAAATTACCTCATTGAATAGCCATATTCATGACAATTCAGGTATTAAAACAAGATGGAAATATGGAAAACTATAGCAATTTATCTGTTTTATTGCTAAACTAAATTGTTGGCTATATGGACTAACTCATAATCAAAGTACTCAACTAGATTTTTTATTGAACACTATTTCTAATAAGTTCTAATTACATTAGGGAGAAAAGAATTTTAGGCATGATCTAAATAAGATATTTGAAAAAGGAATTACAATATGGCTACAACTTTAGAACATGGACTATAGGCCTATAAAACATAAGCTATGATAGAATTAGTATGCCTTAGGCAATGCAACTGCTAACTTTCAAGATTAGCAACACTTCTCAAATACTCCCTCACTTATGCTTTTTCTCTTAAATACTACCCTTCATTTGACGCCACTTATAATTATCACATAGGCATTGATAACTCCAGCTACTAAATTCTGAGCTGAACTAAATTCTCTTACCATGTTCAAGCCAACTAAACGTCACAAGGTACCCCACATAACACTATAATACTAATATAAACCATGAATTCAATACCTTATCTATTTTCAAAGCTCTCATCTCAAGATTAATACTCCTTACCACTACAACAACTAACTTTAACCTCTTATTATGAATTCACTAATGCACAATGCATTCATTCACTTATATACAAACATGGCATTCAAGACTATCATTATAATCGCATATAAACTTCTAGGCAACAAACCCACCTAGGAATTTTTCCATATTCTCTAATACCTCTATCAATAAACAACTTTCTTGCACCATTCTTAAGAAGACCCACATGAAATTCTCAACTAACCATGACATATACCAAATATTTGCCTCAATCTTCCATTACACTTATAGCCTTAGATTAAAAAAAGCATACAACAATATTTCCCTA
>NW_025833254.1:0-1854 GCF_002878395.1 Capsicum annuum | reverse complement strand
CTTATTATGAATTTTTTCAGATTTCTCATAGCATATGAATTGTTTTTGCAATGCAACCTTGAAAAGCACTATATGAAATGATTGAACTCTTGTTATGATTTAAAGGTGGTTTTAAAATCACTAAAGAGGGAATCTAGTATGAATGTTTAATGTTCATAATGCATTTAATGAAAGAGTGCATGAATTTGCTAAAGGCACTAGACCACCATATGTTGATGAAGTTTTTGCATGATTTTGAATTGAGTTTCGAAACACGAAATCTTCTATATCAGTTGCATGTTTTTGGTGGTCTAAATTATGCTTTAAATGAAAGATTTAGCTCAATGTATTATGGCTCAGAAATCATGACTTGGAAGTCTTGGTATGAAGATACCAATTCAGACCAATGCCATATCAGACTCAGACTAATAGACATTTCAGACTATCATGATTTTAGACATTTAGAATGTCACATGTACAGAAAAGGTTAAAAATGGGCATACAAAGATGTTAGGTGGTTCCCTGAAGAGGGCTTGAGTTCAAGCAACTCATTGCCTAAAATCATGGTTTGCCGACCCGGGTATATTATTATACGCTGACTTAAGTGTCTTGTGGCGTATCAGATTCAGGAACTCTGACCCTTGCGGCATACTCGGGTTGGAGGCTTCCCCACCGAGTCAATGGCGGATTCCATATCACCCATGGAATATCAGACTTATAAGGGATAGCACTTAACTCAGAAGTAATACACAGATCAGAGTTTGAGATTTACAATCAGGTTACATATTTTCAGAAGGTGCCCATGTGTTTTTCAGAAACTGTTTTATGCATAATGTTTGATGAACATTTGCTCTCATGTATTATATATATATATATATATATGTTTAATTACTCTATTTTGGATTGCTTTGCGTGCCAGTACAATTATGCTGACCCCCTTCCTCCCAGGTACTGAGGCGCAGTCTACGTGTCTAGATCCTCAGTAGAGTCTACAGACAGGGTTGTCTCAGATTTCAGTTGGTGAACCTTCTTTTCTTCAGAAGGCCTAGTCATTTAGGTATTTATTTCAGTATGGTTTTTGGTCTGCTGGTGGCCTTGTACCAGTTATTCAGATAGTATGTCAGTAGAGATTTTGCATACTGTTGCAGATGTTTATTAAATATTGTTGGGCATGTTTTCAGGCCTTTAACTGTTTTAAATTATTGACCATGCTTCCGTATTATTTTGTCTATTATGTATTACTTTGATCATATGAATTATGTGCATGATTACCATATAGACAGAGGGCGTTCCGAGCCTTCGGGTTCGAGAATGCTCATCACAGCCAGGGCCCTGATTCGGGTTATGACAGTTCTTGTGTTTTCCTTACTCTTTGTAGTCATTTTCAACATTAGAATCACCTCTCAACACCTCTCGGCATAAAAACAAGCTTGCAACCTTGTGAGATTGAGTGTGATGGATCCGAGAGTCAAGAAATAAAAAGAGAGAGTGAGGATATTTTTGTACATCTAACGTGTTTTCTATTTTGTAGGCAACTCATTAGCCATAATGGAAACCATTTTGGCCCACCTTGATGCTATCGCCCGAGAAATGGATAAGGCAAATGCGGGTCTTGAAAAATTATACTCGGATATGTCTAGTATACTTGAGAGGTTGGATCGAGTGGAGATTCGAAGGAACTCTCATGTTTATACTTCCAAAAATTTACTCCCAACAATCAATCCTCAAAGACCATCACCAAATGACATAGACATATCCCAAGCCACCAAATGTCCTCAAACCCGAGACCTAAATAGGTCAAGTTCCCCTTAATTTGAGCAAGTCCAACAAGAAGGACTTGAAAGCCAATTTTATCCTATCCAAGTTCCACAATCG
>NW_025833253.1:0-2939 GCF_002878395.1 Capsicum annuum | reverse complement strand
ATAGTTATATACTAATTTATAAAACATATACACATGTATACATTAAATATACACGTCCATAGAAGATATATATACAAATATATGCACCATTCATTATATATGCACTACTTTAAGTAAAACTGTGACACCCCGATTTTTTGAACCGGAACGCTACACGGTGCTCATGAACCCGAGGGACCACAAGCTAACCCATGACTGATATCTGTACCTGTACATTGCTTAACATACATGTGATATGCGGAAAACATGAACACGTAGGCCATAAGGCTCAACTGTATAAAGAATCTGGTAAAATAACATCCATATGCGTGAAAGATACCCAAAACAACTGAAAACTGAATCAAATCTGAACTAAATCTGAAAGCCTCTAAACACAGTCTGAATAAGGAGTTGAAGGAACATGTCTCCAACTAACTTCGTAAACTGAAAACTAACTGAAATAATAAATGAATCGAATCATATCGTCCTCGAATGAAGAGGACTCACTACAGCTCTGTATACTGGAATGTGATTGCTACTACTGGTCTGGAACTCGTGTCTCTGAACCTATGGTGTAACATAAAGAGAAAACACCATGGCGCAAATGCGTCAGTACAACTGGGGTACTGAGTATACGAGTGAGGTAGGCTAAATGAAAAGGGTTTACATGCATGATCAATGCTAACTGACCAACTATTATGAACGTGAGAGTGCAAACATACATACATAATAACTGGAAACGTAAATACGTAATGGTGGACCTGTACACTAATACATGATTTACTGATTTCTGACATGACTAAAACTACGGTTCTGTCAACATGGGTGATTGTGTCTGGCAGTCCTGGGTCTGATGGAACTATCTGAGTTCCGTACTATAATTGAATTTGACTGTATCTGGCAGTCCTGGTATACTGATATCTGAAGAACGATATGAGTTCTTTTACTGAGACTGAGCCTGAAACTATGGGAGATAGTTGTTTAACCAACATGCCCTAATAAGTTGGGGTCCAATCTCTGCCCCGACTGGAGGGGTGTCAATACCGCGCCACTGGTAATGACAGCTGTGAGTGATCCTCAACTGGCAAGTACTCAAATGAGAATGGTGGGAACCCTCAACTGACAAGTTAAGCCACCTTATCAACCCTAGTATGACAGGTTAAGATGTCTCAACCTAAGTTGGCTACGTAGTTCTGGAACACAAGGATGACTGCTAAGAATCACACCCTAAACTGGCAAGTGAGTTTCCATCCTTGGGTTCACTCGGTGCTAACTTCTACTCCCATATGAAGAGATTGAACATGATTTAACTGACTGTACATGGACTGAGTAACTAACTTCCATTGACTGATGGAATAGCACTATTATCTGAGATTTTGCTGAAATCGTGAGATTTCAGAGGTTTCCTAAGTCATATGACTGACTGAGTTCTATAGATCATGGCTTGACTAAGATTACCGGGGTACCGTGACTTGGCTCTAGGCACACAACTATATTTTTTGGGTACGAGTACCCCCAGGACTCGACGGAAGGAAACTGACACACATGACATAACTTGATCACAAGATTTGAGTCCACAATTCATAATATCGTACATAAGGGATTTCATACTAAGCATGGTTATCAACAATGTATTGCATGGAAAGGATTTCATGCCACATGGAAGTACTTGCACAACCTTAATATCATGTTCATTGCATAATCATACTAGCAACACATATCAATAGCATGGAAGTTCATGTAGAATCATCTTAAGAGTTGACATAGCTTGTCATTTAAATACTATGGGGTCATGGGAAGATGATTTTTAGCATTCTAGGAATTTTAACAAACACCTTACATGAACACTTTGGGGCATAGGTTTTCTCAACAATTTTAATCATCTTGAACCACCCAAATTCATGGGTTTTAACTACAAACATGCATATATCATGGAAGTCAACTTATATTAATATCTTGAAGCTTAAACAATGATCATTAACATGAACAACATCACCTAACAACAAGGAAATCAAAGTTTCTCATTTAAAAGCATGGTTCTTGAACTCCATGAACGAAAGGGGTCCATATATGAACACTACGCATACCTGACTCACGGTTCTTGATGTTTTTGAACTTGAACGATTTGAAATCCTTTGATTCTTGAAAAAGAATGGGTCTTGTTCCTGGATATTAAATTTAGAGAGAAACCCTAGTTTTTGTTTGTGAAATAATAATGAGCATAATGACTGAATTCGAACTTATCTGGGTATATATAGGCGTGATAAGTGACCAAAATACCCATGTTAAAACGACCTGGAAATAAACTGAATGTGGCGTGTGACGGTCCAACTAACGATCCGTCAGACACTTGATGGTCCGTCACTTAGCCCTTCAGACGTGGACCATAAATGGGGTTCACTGGATAAGAGTTGACGGCCAGGATGACGGTCTGTCACAATTTTGACGATCTGTCAACTCGTCCGTCAGTCCTTATCCAGTACATGGCTCAACTGCCTTGGCTGTAACAGTCAAAGTGGCGGTCCATCACTTATGTGGCGGTCCGTCAACTTGGCCGTCATACCTGGGCGTTTCCGACAGTTCCAAGTAAAACGTCCATAACTCCCTCGTCTGATGTCGGATTTGGACAAAATTGGTACCGTTGGAAAGGTAACTCAATTTTCCACGTGATAGAAAGTTAAATCTCAAAAATACCATGTATACAAAGATAGGTTTGCATTTTAAAGTAAGTCCTAGCATCCTTGAGATGATTTCTAGCTAGGGAAAAGGCACGGGTATTACAAAAATATATACTACAATGTATATATATATATATACACACACACACACACACACTACAATATATATAGTTATATACTAATTTATAAAAAATATACACATGTATGCGTTAAATATATACGTCTATAGAAGATATATACACATATATACGCACCATTCAATATATATGTACTAATTTAAAT
>NW_025833252.1:0-1013 GCF_002878395.1 Capsicum annuum | reverse complement strand
TCTTGACCAAATCTACCACTCTTACCCATCGTCGAAGTTGAGCCAGCAGGAACCCTAAGTCCGCCGGTGAAAGTAGTGTTTAGGAGAGATAGAGAGGAAAGGATAGAGAAGGGGGTAGAGATGGGGGTGGGGCGATCTGGGGAGAGAGAGGCACAGGAGGGAGAGCCCTTAGCTGTTGCCTTGCCATCGCCGGCATCGGAGTCGACCGTTGGAGGTTATTGACCATTACAGGTCAGTGAACGTTAGGTGAAAGAGAAACGTTTTATAAATGGATGTTCATCTTTACTTATCCAGTTTAGAAAAGAACATATGACTTATCACTTAGTTTATGATTTATTATTTTTATTAAATTTTTTCTATGATCAAATATATTAGAGTAACTGGACTATTTCTACCCTGAACTATAAACAAAATTATTGAAATACACCCGAACTTAAAGGGGGTCCTTCTACCCCTGGTCTAATTAAAACCATTTTATGATATCCTTAGTTCTTACGGGGCACATACGTGGTACATACATGTGCCTACGTGGACCTTCAGTGTGTTGATTCACGCAGTGTGCCACATAGACACTCAGGTTGCGACAAATATGATTTTAATTAGTCCAGGGGTTAATAGGACCCTCTTTAAGTTCGACTGTATCTCAGCAATTTCATTTATAGTTTAGGGTAGAAACAGTGCATTTTCTCAATATATTATATTTTAAGGATGACACAATAAAATTCCCAATTTGTTTATTCTTCTTAAAGGGGTGTGTCAAGTATGTAAAAATGAATGAGAGAACTAAGAAATGCAGGCCTCATTTTATATTCATTTTGTTGTAAATCATCAACGGTGGTATTCTTGTTGAGTAAATTTATTGATTTAAAGCTTGTACGTGAAAACTGTGAGAAGGTGCGAAATATCTCCCTTAACGTTGTGATTTTAATTTGATAGACCACTCGTTAGAAAAAAAGTGGTTCATTTTTTTTGTGTAAAAATAAAAGTCACATTTTTTATTCTTGATCCTTCCT
>NW_025833251.1:0-7460 GCF_002878395.1 Capsicum annuum | reverse complement strand
GAGGAATTTTGAACCTTCTAGAACAGTGTTGAGGTGTCCTCCAACGTTCAATTCCGTGAATTTCGGGATAGGGGTATGAATCTAGTACATATTTTGGTGTTTTTTAGTGGTTGGAAGGGGGAATTCATTTTTTTCAATGGTGATTGGTCCACCTATTTGGGAATCATCCAAGAATTTGGTACAAAGGGGTACAATTTGTTAGGGGTAGCTTAATCCGAGTGAAATTTTGAATTACTCCCCTTTCGAAACACCTAGATTCCCCCTGAATTTGGAGCCCTCTATAAAGACCGATCAGGTCACTGTGAGGGAGAGTTTTTTTTTGGTCTTGACTCTAGGGTTCTAAGAGGGGAAGAATTGGAGGGTCTAGAAATTATGTTTAGAAAAAGCTTTGGGAACTCGAATTCTATTTCAAAATTTTGGTCGAAAATCGTAGTTGAAAATCTGGGGGTTCTCTTTCTTTTCTTCAAAGAGGATTTTGAGGGAGTTTTGTTCTCACTTCTTTCGTCGTGGTGTTCGAAATATTGAGGGCTGATCTCTGGTGGTTGATACGCTGCTGATAGCTTGTTTGTTTCCATTTTGCTGCTCCCCGAACAGGTAACGTTCTTTCCATTCAGTTCTTAAATGTTTCAGCTTTATCTTGCTATTATATGGTGACAATTGACATTTTGGTATGCTGAGATGTTCATTTTTTTCTTTGCAATTTTCTAAACACATTCATTTCTTGTTGGTTGTAAGTTGCTATAGCTAAAAGAAAATGCATTCCCTTTGCATGTTCAAGTTAATTTTCCTCCCTAGTGTAGGTACTGTTAGAGTATGAGGCATTAAATTGTTTTTCCGTCATCTTACCTGTGTCATGATTGGTTTGATGATGGACGTTAAGTTTGTGCTTTGATGAACGTTGCGCAAATTTGCCCAGAATTTGCTCTATTCAAAGTTATTTGACCCTCTCTAGAGATGCTATCATTCATACTCTGTTGATACTTAATTGCTCAGAATGGTTATTATAGAATGATGTAAATCTTATATCTCTTGGTTATTACGGAATGATGTAAATTTTATGTCTTTTTTGAGTGATATTTTGCAAAAGATGTTTCGAGTTCTATGCACATTTTAGCATCGTTCGTCTCGTCGTTTCTTGGTTAAAAGAGGACTCTTCACTTCGTTTTCCCTAACTTATAATGTCAAGAAGAAAACACTGGGATATACCTTTCAGGTGTCAAATCCTTACCTTTTGTCTTTAATGTCTGCAAGTATCATGTTATGAAAATGCTCTTATCTTTCTTTTGATACAAATAATACAGGGTCTTAGTTTCCATAAAGCTGACTGTTCCCATCGTTGATTAGCTTTCTTTTTTTTAGGTCCCAACTTAAGGCAGTGAATTGATTTGCCTCATATATTCGTTGAATAATCTGGTTTAACTCTTTTCTGAAAATTTTATGATTACATTGGTACCATACGTGATCAAAAGTAGCGGAGACTTGGTCAATTAAGCTCCTTAACATTGCTTTGAAATAATGTAGAGATTGTAGTGTGTGGATCTATTTGTGTGAGTGTTATGATTGACACATTCTTTAACTAATTGACTCGATTGCAAGCCATACTTTTCATAATATCGAGATTGATGTATTTAGACATTTTTTACAGTCCACATGTTTATAGGTAGCAAGTGAATCACTGTTTTCCTTTGCCTAAAATGTTGTATTTTTTGTTGAATAATTTATCTACAAATGTAAGGACTCTTGAGAACATACATTAATTCATTCACCTTTTTCTTTGCATGAACCCGCTTGGGAGTCCCATTGGACTCTCACATTATGAATTGGGCCATTGAGGCCCACCTCCTTTAGAAGACTTTGAACGCTGATTATAAAGAACAAGTAAGAGGAGTCGAAAGAAGAAGAAGGGGTCGAAATCCCACATTCGAAGTGGCTAAGAGACAAAAGTCTCATTTGTTATTTTATTTTATTTTAGTTAATCATTGTTGTCCTTGTTTATTTTTATTTGTTTATTTATTCCTTTATTCATTTGGGTCTCGAAGCCAAAGTTGTAAATTTAATGCAGGTGGAGCGAGACTCGAGCCAAAGGCTTGAAAACTAGACTAAGACAGGTGAAATGGGTTGAACACCTAACTAGATTAGGACAGGGCCGATGGTTTGGGCTTGAAAGCATAAATCACTACTTCCCCACTTTTCTTCTCTTTTCCTTTCGTTTACTTATTTACATGTTTC
The DNA here is from genome assembly GCF_002878395.1 of Capsicum annuum. Lineage (NCBI taxonomy): Eukaryota > Viridiplantae > Streptophyta > Magnoliopsida > Solanales > Solanaceae > Capsicum > Capsicum annuum. The sequence goes on along the minus strand of NW_025833251.1, from coordinate 5,231 downwards.
TTTGCGAACTTAGTTAAAATCCCTAACTAAGTCGCCTAAAAACTGGTTTTGCATAAACACTAAAATATCACGAAAATTGCTTTTCTTTGCAGAAATCAACTTTTTTCCAAAGTTAGTCAAAGACGATTTTCAAACAGTCCGAATAACTGCAAGTTAGCGGACGTTTTAGGTGCCTAACACCTTCCTAAAACGTTAATAGGAACCGCTTACTCAGAATATCTTAACTTAAACAATTTTTCTGTTTTAGATCGTTTAAAGTGTTTTATAAAGGTTTCTTAATTCCTTTTCAAAATTAAGTGGCGACTCTTCTCAATAAGTCAAAATTTCTCCACAAAACAAGTCCACCACATATGAACACATAGCCTATTTGAGACCGAGCTTTATGCGGGTCAGATAAGTACCCAACGTCAGCATGACCAATAATATTAGGACTGCAATCTTTAGAATAAAACAAACTCACATGTTTTATCCCATTTTGATATCTCATAGTAGAAGCAGAAATATACCTTGCTAACAAATTGACTGAAGAGGCTATAGGCCTTGTAGTATTTGCAAGGTACATGAGTGCATCAATTGCACTAAGATATGGTACTTCATAACCAATCCAATTTGATATATTTCGAGTTTCAGCAAATAATCTATTGCTTTGAAAACTCTCCAAGAGTTCCAATGATGTTCAAAAAATAAGCTTATACAATATAAGGATTATAAATAAGTTTCCCGAAAATTTATATATGCTTCAAGCAGTTTGAATCCTTAAAAGTTTTCACATAAGTTTTGTCAAGTGACAATATTCAACATTTCATGAGTGATATCTTCAAATATCTGGACTGCAAATCAAATAAATATTATACTTACCAAGATGCAACCTTTCATGTCACTTGATAAATATTTCTACGTCAGCATGCTTAAATAAACGTAGAATTTAGACCCTCGTAATCTTTCAGAATATTGTGCCAATATTGTGTCAAATATATTGATGATATTTCATTTCGTATCGATTCACGATACGACATAATATTTTGAGATCTCATCACTTCATTATTTTCAGGTACATGAACCTTACATAAGGTTTCATGAAGTATTATGTCGTAGGCTCTTCAAGAGTTCATTGCCTTCTTATTATGATTAGTTGCTCCTTATTTTTGAAGGACTATTTCATTTAGAACCGATTAGTCTACCACGCTTCACGCATGCATAGACTCTGTTCTTTAGGAACACAAAATAAGAGCATTTGCACTTAATATGAGATGCTTTCGGCATTTGACTTGAATTATCTTTTGGATGAGGATTTTGTGATAATTACTGACATATTTCATAGTGCTTATTTCTCCTCCTTATGTTAGGAAAACTAACATCGTTGTGCATTATGGTATATTCATTAATCTTATACCGCACATCAAAATTATTAGATGGAATAATTGATTCCCGACCTTGAACCAATTGAAAGGGAAGAAAAAATCATAATTTATTGGTATAATGCATACAAATGTTATTGCAATATATCATATTTCAGACCAATACATTAAGTTTTGTTCTCATTAACAATGGTTTAGATATTTATCGAAGACATTCAATGCTAAACCATCACCATCAAGATGAATTATCTTGATTACACAATCTGAAAATTATGCTCAATTTATATTGAACAAGTAACTTTATGAATGTCAAATGTAGGTTGATCATGAATGTACATCTGATCATCTTATTGATGCATCTTTTCAACATATCACATGATAGGTGAACGAGCCCTTATTCACCTTTTATTCTTTTCAGATGTTGAGGGATCCAATCCCAAAATTAGTTGGTCCAACCAACTTATCATGAGAACAAGCAACATTAAAGTTCATGAAGAATTTTCTAATTCTTCAATATATGTTCAATACTCAGTATGCATATCTTCGGGATATCACAATCGTTTATGTCAACTTATGAACTTTTAATCTAGTAAACTCCAAGTTTACCATGATATGTGTTTTTACTTTAGTAAATTTTAGATTTACTATTATATGAATAAATTTCAGATTTACTACTTCAGAAGTAGATATTGAAATAACTCTTCTCAGTTATTCTGCCTCATTTGGAGGTGAGTAGTGATACCATCACAATCAAGTGCATGTTTGCATTAATAAGTTTCTCATTCCCTAAGAATAAAATATAATCGTGTCTTAAGCCTATCAAATTATGATAGCTTATAACATGTTTCAAGATATTGCTATTACAAGAACAAATTGAGGATACATATGATTAAGAGAATTTTTATCTAACATATTTTATGGTCATAATATGCGTGTGAAAATATCATCACTTTTTATGATCATTAGCATATTGTCCCTCCACGCGTATATCCATGCATTCAATCACTTGTCTTCTTTTAGACATATAATACACTGTTATCATATACACCTCAAGAATGAAGTAAGTTGTATCATATATTGCTACCACATTCACTTCATGGAATGGAGCATATTCAATGGGTCGAATTTCATGACTTTTCATCAAGCACCCATTATTTTGCCTTAGCCATCACAATATCATCAATATGGTGTATTGAGATTCAAACTCAATATTTGATCCATATAAAGGCGTCTTAGGCATGAATCGATGGGACTTGAACCCAACATATTATCATCCTTTTTGATAATATTGTTCTTGAGGAATAAATTTAAAATATAAATGGTTCCAAACTAATTATTTTTACTCAATTCCAATAATAATTATATTAGTATTAGCAAAAGAAAAATAACATAAAGAATTACTAACCTTGAAATCGTTCAGATTTATAATCTCACCTTGTTTGACAGAGTCTCATGCTGATAATGTGTTATAAACTAATAAAGAATAAAGAAGAAGAGTAGAGAGAATAGAGAAAGTGATTCTTATTTCTTCTCTTGAAGATGAATTACAGCTAGCTAGCTAATGATTTGATATCAGTTATCGATTTTCAATGTACTAATCAGCTTGCTATTTGATAAGATATTGGTTAGTTGGGTAACGAGTTGGCAATTACCGGACAGTTATTGGGTGGTGCATCGACTAACCTCCACAGAATCAAAACGAAAAAAGGAAGAATCAAAGAGGATAATAAATCAGCAACCCATAAGAAAGAAAGATAAATAGATGAATTAAAAAAAATCAAAAAAAATTAAAACGAAAAAGAAGGAGATATGAAGAGTTGAAATATTTTGAATACCGCCAACAAGAGAAAAGACAAACAAAGAAACTCGAAAATCACCAAAAAATGAAGGAGTGACAGAATACTATATGAGTTAAATGGGCATTAAGGTTAAATATTAATAATAAGTGGAGTACTTTATATATGAAGGAGTAAAAGTGAAAGCATGATACTTTTTAACGAGTTAACTGTTTATCCAATGAAAAATTTGAGTAATCTTCCCTGCCACAAACATGTCATTAATTATATAATTTTAATTTGTTCACCAACCATTTAAAAAAGATTAATTATATTAAAAAAAAAAACATATTTTGAGTTACTATTTGAATGTGATCTAGTTAGTGATTTAGTCCCTAAGCTTAAAAATATTAAATATCATTTGATTTTAACAACATCAACAACTAAAATTATTAAATTACCTATATTATAGTATACGAACAATCACAATTCTTTAATTGCATGGCTATGAAGTAAACCGGCAACACGTACGCTGCACGAGCATATAATAAAAAAATAATATCTAAAAATATATTAACTCTATTTCTATATATCGCCAATTTGAATCTTCGTCAAATTGTTCTTATTTTTTCAATAGTTTTCCTTTTATTTTCATGTATGTTGATGAAAAAAACACGTTCAATGTCGTATGTTGAATCTCCGGCACCGTCGAAGACAAGCGTAGAGCGAGAGAAAAAGAGAATGAAATGCTTTGGGGAAGAATTAGGTTTATCTATTTCCTTTTTCTTTTTCTTTTTTTACAAAAATTCTCTAATTTCTTTGTTCTACTTTGTAAGATATTTTGTATTTTTGTATATTATCAATTTATGGAGTGATTGTATTAAAATGGTCACTCAGATTATAGCTACAAGTTAAATTATAGTGGATGATAATTGGAGATTAGTTAATCTTTTAAGATAATTTATGCCATATCAAACACACATTAGGGAAAGACATATTGAAATTAATATATTCCTAAACATGTTACCAATGATTTTTCAATAAAATAAAATAAAATAAAAAAATTAGCAAGCATTTATAATTGTCGACTTCAAAAAGGAAAAAAAAAAAAAAGACTTTCCGTTTGCAAACTTTTTAAAACTTGTGTTTCTTCAATTAATACTTATCAACTGAAAAACAAATTAATTGCACCAAAGAAAGACAACACAGAAAATTAATAATGAGGGGAAATTAGCAAATACTTCATCCGTCTCAAATTATCCGTTTCAAATTTTTTAATTTGATTTTTTTCATTTTACTTGTCTTTTTTCATTAATCAAGAAGAGACAAAAAAATTTTTCTATGTTTTACCCTTTGCATTAATTACTTCTTTTTAAAATTAAAATGTAAACATCATTTAAGAGAGAAACTATGGTACATTAATTATGTTATTAATTATTTTTCAAAATCAATGTATCATCTTAATTTGGAACGGATAATTTAGGATGGAGATATAGAAACAAAAGAAGATCATAATCATAATTATTTAATTGCATAGTTATGATGCAAACTAGTGGCACGTACGTTGCACGAGCATATATGATGAGAAAATTTGTATCTAAAAAGTAAATTAACTTAATATCAGTGTTTTAAAAGGCATGAGAAGATGCGTTTTATCCATCATGAGGCAAGGCGTAAGCCTTGAAACATGGAGCATAAAACCGTACAAATTTTCAATTTTATAGTTAATAAAATAAGGCTAAAAATAGAAAATTCATAGAAATAAAAAAAATATTAAAATATAATTAATAAATGAGATATTATCTAAAATATGATAAAGAGGGTAAATAATTATAAGAGTAAATACATAATTACCCCCTGATGCTGGCCGAGATTTTCAAAAAGACACCTAAATTTTGAATTCGACCTATTACCCCACGATTCTTACTTAATCCGTTGCAAACACACCATTTTTCACGGAATTCTCACATCAGTTTGGTTACCTCTTGCTATAAAAATCCAAACTGATTCTCAACCACAAAATGAGGTTTTTTCCTTTACCGATACCTATTTTTGTGACTTTCTTCTAAAAACTTACTCTTGAAAGTGTTGCATGTTG